>NC_142064.1:205608661-205761661 GCF_059756535.1 Pantherophis guttatus | reverse complement strand
TAAGTAACTGATCAAAAGGAAGCAAGAATTTCTCAGCTTACTACATCTAAAGACAACACTTTTCAACTTCAAGATACAACTTTCATCCCTCTCCCAAATGAGAAACCCCACCTGTTTCTGGGAAGCAATACGCTTCTGATCCCTTTTGCGCCAAGCTGGATCATGCAGATGCTGGAATGTCTTATATCCACTTGTAATACCTGAGGGTCGGAAGAGCTGAAATGAAGAACAGTGGAGCCTACATGAGCCACTAAATGACGTCATTCTTTGGGAATTGGGAGAAAAAGTTTATAGCAGTCCCAGATCACACTGAGCACTTGAATCCCAAAGTCCCAATTCCCGCTACAAATATGATTCATCCTCACTTGAAGTCCAGCTGCTCTGATGCGGCGATAAAATTCATCATCTTCCCTGCCCCAGCCCCAGAAACGGTTGGACATTCCATTACACTGAAACAATAATAAAGCAGTTAATCCCACAGTTTGTTTCCCTCTTGTAAAATTTGAGATTTGAAAGATTAGAAAATACAGAACTATTCTCTCAATATTTCATTTCCAGGATTATGGGCCTGACCTCCCCCTCCCCCCCATATATCTAGCAAGTTGCCAGGCAAACAAATTAAGCCTGTATTTCTTTAGAACACAATCAACTGGGCTTTCTGCCTTTTGTGAAAAGAAGACTCTGTAAGAAAGAAGTTGTGACTTACCATTTGATAGTGTTGCTTGGTGAGTAGCAAGATGCCTCCCACGTAGGTGCTATAATGATAGAGTGGGTGCAGCTCAGGTGATGCCACATGGAAAGGACCAGCTGTTGGGAAGCTGTAATCCAATTCTTCATTGAGAGGTAACAAATCCACATCATGCATGGCAATGTAGTCTGTGTCATTGCCACTTTCCAGGAAACCGACATTGATCAGAGATGCTCGGTTAAACCTGCCCAAGAGATCAATGTGAAAAAAGTGGACCTAAATCACAAAATTCTACCCAGGCAGGTTGAATTACTTCTCTGCTGGAATTGTTCAGATCTGTATAGTATAGCACATAGCATCCAGGCATTGTTCCATTGTTCATGCTTTATTTATTATCATCAGCAATTCTTTAACCCACAATGTACTCAACAGATATACAGAATATTTAATATAAGAGATAATCAGCTGAAATGAAAAAGACATGTGGTACTTGGGCTGCAATTGTTTCATATGTGGTCATCTGCTATAATGGCTCCCTTTTGATCAAAAAATTATTTCGCATATTAATTCTAATTTTGAAGACTCACTGGCCTTTGGAAATGCTTATATATTTATTTTGAATTAAATATGTGCAATTTAGAGACATAATGAAAGACAATAAAAATGAGTATTGCATGACTTTATAGTCATAAAAGTTAATAGTACAAGACTGAAGGATATCCCTTGTCCATCAATGAAACAATGGTTTGAAGAATTCAGTTCTTTTTATTCTTGAACTTTATTGTCAGAATTATATTTGGAAACTGGAACTCCACCCAATATGCTCATTGTACATTCTAATTTTTCCTGTTCTTGACTTAAGTATTAATAACAACTGTGTAACACAACATGAATATGTATTGTTTTATTTAATATGCATGAATGTTTTTGTATTTTTCCTTCTTTTATGCCTATAATAAATACATTTAAAAGTATGTAATTTTTATATTTTCAGGCATCTATTTGGAAATCAGTTTTTATTATATTGTTTATATTTCCTTGTGATTGATTCTGATCATTTTTTGTCAATCAAAATAGTTTAGAAATATTTTAAAGAAATTATCTGTAAAAAAAAAAAGAAAACCACATGCGTATCTTGGAGGAAGCAAAAAAGAATGCAGAAAATATTTTCTTGTTTTCTGGCATATAATTAAGCATAATGATCTCTAGTTAATTCCTTACATTGTTATAGTTTCAGGAAAAAAAAGTAAGACTTTTAACATGAGTACCAGAACCAATTTCAGACATAACGGAAACACCGATCTGAAAGCTCCAATGGTGTAATAAAAAATATGATTGCAAAAAAATAAAATAAAAAATACCAACCCACCTCTATGGCAAACTGTCTCAATTGACTCATTCTTAAGACCATATAACTAGAGACATAATTTAAAATAAAAGCCCAGATGCTATTTTATACTGGGAATATTGAGTGCTACTTTGGGACTGGGAATATTTGACAACATCCAATAACTACTAGGAGACAGAAAGGTTATGAATTCAGGTTTGATCCTCAACTTACCCTGTTCTCTTTTGTTAAGAATTACAAATGTTTTTTTTCCAGTAAAACAGATCACCAGTTTTTAACTTTTCCATTTCAGTGTCACCCTAACCCTAAACCATTTTAAAAAGGTATGTATGAAATCCAGAGAACAGAATCAGTTGCAGAGACAGATGCTCTCTGGATGTGTTTGGCAATAACTGCTGTAATTCCCAGTAAGCATGGACTGATCTGTGGACTATAGCAGTTATTGTTCAATACACCCAAAAGGCATGAATTTGGAAGGCTAGAGAAGTGAAAAAAAGCATGAGGATAGGATTCTGAATTACTCAGATTGCAAAATACCTGTAATGATCCACCTGGTTGAGAATGAAGATATGATGACGAATTTTCTTCCTGCTGAGGAAGCGATGCATATGGGGAACAAAAGTCAGCAACTCCTCGAAACGTTCTCGGAAGGGAACCAACACTGCCAAGCGATGTGGTCCCCATGATGGATCATCAGGAATCGGAGGTAGAGGCTCAAGTACACATGGCTTTTGAGGCACCGTTGCCTCAGCTGTTTGACTTCTAGACTCATCCCCTGAGCAACTGAACTGCAGCCACAACAGGGAAAAAAAACCCAGCAACAGCACAATAAAGAAGAGCTGAAAGAGAGAGCATTTCCAGGGTAGAATGCCCAGGAGTCGGAGAAACCTGAAGCAAAATCAGAAAAAGCAATACAACACTGTGATGGATTACTCCAGTAAAAAAGAATGGAAGACAAAACAAGCTTCCACAGGCTTTTCCAGAGTAAGCATGGCCTGTTAAGTGTCTATGGAGATTCTCAGTCATCAAGGACATAGTTGTCCCAAAGGTGCTTTTTCAAGGGGCAATTGGACTTTCTTGTTTTTCTTTGAAGACGTTTCATTTCTCATCCAAGAAGCTTCTTCAGCTCTGAGCTGAATCATAGTTATGAATGGAATCTGAGCTGAATCATAGTTATGAATGGAATTCAAATCCAAAATACAGAAGTATTGGGGAAAAATATGGGGAGATAAACATTAAGCATTTACAGATCCATGTTTTGCTTTAATCATGGTTTAGTGAACAAACTATATAAAATTGAAGCTGAAAGCCGTGCTTTATAAGTTACTATGGCTAAATTCACAGGTTTTGCATTAAGCCAAAACCAAATAATGGCCAGCTTCACACAATATGGTAATTTATCTGTCAAATTTATATCGCTGCCCATCTTACACGAAGTGACTGGATAACATACAATAAAACCTGTTATTAAAATCTACTAGATATAAGACCAATTATTTATTAATTAAATTTGTTTGCCGCCCAACTCGCTGCTAGCCTACTCTTGCAGTAAAACATAAACATATATTACAATAAATCCATAAGCAGGGGAATATCATACATAATACAGTCAACAAGTGGGCTTCCTATCACCAGGGATCCACAGGTTCTTGAAAAAATGTATTAAGGGCTTTCTGGAAGGCAATAAGGATTGAGATAATCATCAGGAGAGATGATGTTCCAGATGGTGGATGCTAAGGCAGAAAAGATTTGCCTCCTAGGTCCCATCTCATTCACACGCCTCTCCTACCAGAACCTGATGGGATGGGTAGATATAATCAGGAAGAGGCAGTCCCTTAGATAATCTGTCTCCATGCCAAGTAAGGCTTTAAAAGTCAAAACCAGCTCTTTGAAGTGGACCCAAAAGCCAGCCAGCAACCAATACAGTTCATAAAGCAGAAACATGTGTTTTCTTAGGGGCACACATAAGTAACTGCCTGTGCTGCACCAATTAAAGCTTTTGGATACAAGGGCATCCCTATGTAGAATGTATTACAATAGTCTATGTGTGAAGTGACTAGGGCAAGAATAACTGTGAACAGGACCTCAGAGTCTAGAAATGGTGCACAACACAGTTGTGCAAAGACCCTCCTGGCCATGACTGGCATCTGTTTCTCAGCTAGGAATCATGAGTCCAGAAGGACCCCAAGATTGTGACCCAACTCTGCCTGGGGCAGCTGCACCCCATCCAGGACCAAAGATGGTAAAGTCCCAGATCTAGAAGGCTCTAAAACACAAAGCTATTCAGCCTTGTCAGTTTAGGGTGTTCTATGAATGTAGTCACCATGATTTACTCAACACAGTACATCAGTTTCACATACTGTATGGCATAACACTATCTATGGACCTCATCAGTTGCCTAAATATGCTTTTGAATCACAGAATGTTCAGATCAGATTGCACTCATGAGCTGTAGCTGTATTTACATGAAAGTGAGTGCTTTCTCAAGCTGCTTTCTGCCTAAGGCTAGATATACGTGCATGAATATGCATACTGCAAAATCAGTCCTCATAATCCAACCTATTCCCTCATAATCATCTGAAATTATCTCTTTTTCACAGGGATATATACACGAGGCCCAGGATTATACACTTGAGGCTTGCCTACAGCTTTAAAACTCTTTCTCTTATGATTTCACATCTGCAGCATAGCTTCCATTCACTTGGGAAACAAAGGAAGTTTGCACAACCGGCCGTTATTTTTTTAGTTCCTGTTCAATAACTTGCTTAAAAGGTTTTGGAATGTGGGGTGAAGAATAGGGCAGATTCTATGCTTTTCTCTCAATCATCCTCCATCAATGGCACTCTGGCGCTGGCTCATATAGCCTCTGTTGCAGCTTTCTCATTCATTTCTGAGCTTATTCACTAGAATAGGCTATTATGTATGCAAGCAACAATCCACACCAAAAACCAATCCATTCCGCCTAGCATCGGTTCCCCAGCTATTAAGCGTTTTTATGTTTTAAATACCCAACAGAATCATGTCCAACCCGTGAATCATAGATTCTGGTTCCTGGTCATTTTACAGATCTTCAGAAATTAAAGCGAATCGTCTGAGCCCCGAGAGAGGAGCAAGGCTTGCTTCTACCACGGCATCTCCCAAATATATTCTCGATCTGATTCCTCCCGTTCATATTTTATTGACACTTACCCGCCGCCGCCCCCGCCGCCTCCTGCCCGGCGATACATAGTCGACTTGCGTCGAGAAAGCAACATCCTGCCGACTTGCCGGTCAACACCCCACCCGGGACACGTTGGCTAACACACCAGGTCCAACAGCTATCGCATCCCTCCAGAAACGCGCTCCTTACCAGCTGTTCCGTCTAACTTTTGTTCCTAGTCGAAGATAAGTTCCTCCCTTAAGGTTGAGCAAAGCGAATTGCTCCTGAATGATAGAAAGTAGAGTACAAAAGGCAGGGCGAATTTTTAAGTAGCCCTAGGAAAAGGGCTCGTTGATTTACGCTCATTTATTAACGTAAACCTTAAACCAATTATTAAGCATATTGCTGAAACATATACTTTAGATGCCTTCTGCTGCAAAATGTGGGATGTAATAAAGACAGTACACATTTTAGAAGGAAACAACCATTTTTAATTTCTCTCATTACAATACCAACCAGAATTAAGTACCTTCAAAAAACAAAAAAATCAAGGTCAGATTGTTTATTAAAATTACCCACTCTCCCATAAAAGCCTTAGCTACAGTATTCTTCTCCCACTTTAAAAGATAACTTGTTTCAAGTATAGCAGTAAAAGTAAGGTGGCCAGAAACTCAAAACGCTTCAATTGGATTGTATAGACATACTAATTTAATGTCCTTCTGACACTGTGAATATACCAATGAATGGCAACGGTGAAGTCATTCTAAAATGAGTTATTACAAAACTTAAAAATAATTCCAAAGGCATCCTTCTCAGCATACCACATTCCAAGAACAGGATAACAGAAGCTTCCATCTTGCCAGTACACCAAGATTTATTTCAGAATCAATCTTGGCATGTTGTATAGTCCAATCAAGAAATACAACTGAATTATGAAAAACAATTATTTTGAGTGGAATTTCATTCAATATTGTTTTGTGGTTTAGTATTATGGATAATTGGAAACAGGTTGGAGTTCACTTGTCTGATTCAAGTTTCTTAACAATTTAAGTTCATCCCCAGGTATTTCAGCAATAAAATCACCATTCCATCCATTTTATTAAACCAGTTACATAACACATTCATACCACGTACAAACAAGGTTCATTAGATTCATTTGGTGACATCTGAATTGCAGAACTCACTGCAGTTGCTTCTAGTTCTCGGTCTTACAGAGTTCTGCGTCTGCTTAGGTCAGGGCTGTTAAACTCATGGCCCATGAGCCAGATGCATCACATCCATGCCTGATTTAGCGAAGGAGAAAAAAGTCACGATATGCCACGTGACGACACGAGTTTGACACCCCTGGCTTAGGTAATAAACTACCATTAGCATTAAGGAAAGCAAATCCTTATAAAGCAAACCTATGCAAACTTATAAAGAAACATTACATATATTTCAAACAGATATGGGCCAAATAATACACCATTCAGTTTTATACTCATTCTTTACAAAACTGCAAATAAAATTTTCAGACTTCTATAGTAAAAAGGAGGTATAGATAGACAAAGGAATGAATAGAGCACAGGAATTCTTGCATTCATTCCATCAATCCTGCCATGCTCCCCGGAAGAGATAAAAAAGCGAATCAGATGGTCAACATAAGCCAACAATGCTTCAAGCTTATTCAGAAGTGCATTTCACAAACATAAAGCAGTAACAGAACCTTCACTCTGGTTCCCGAAAAATAATGGCCCAATTCAGACAAACAAACTGAGTGCAAAATGAGTAGTCTGACAACATAAAATATTCCATCATTTTGCTACTTCCTTTTGTATACCCATTTTTGAGGCTGACTTGTCCATTCAGTTTCCCCTGTGTTCCAAACTAAGGTAATTTGGCTTAAACTTTGCAGCTTAGAACCACTGCTTGTTAAAGTATGACATGTAAACTATCCAGGATATAAGAAATTATAGCCAGGTGCACAAGGGGAAAACAAGAATTTAAGCAGTTTATTCTTTTGGTATAGCAGAATAGAGTTTACTGGCCACAAATTTTAATGTCTGAATAAAGCCATTTTTTTCTTTTCTTCCCCCCAAAACTGCATCCCATATTTAGAGAAGAGACAACAAGGAAAGGTTCCTTAATTTTATAAGAATGATTATGTAGAATTTGCTAGATAGCCAAGAATTTGGCAATAGAAACCCCAAAAAGACTTAAGCTATAAATATTAAGGGCATTCCAATGAAATTAGTAGGATTTTCTTCCAAATAAATGTAATTAGGATCTTATTGGTGGAGCAGCAGAAACATATATACATGAGCATTTGCAAGGACATGACAGGTGACAAAATGAGTGCCATGTTGACATGCAAATGCCAACTTATGTACAAATAACAGATACTGAGATGCAAGTAGGTGGCATCTGCATAATATATTTATGTCATACTTTTTGTTTCACTGTGGTTTGCTGCAGATACTGCTGCATATATCCCATTGAATGCTGCTAAATTTAAGTTGCACTGTTTTAAAAGCAACCTTGCAACTGCTTATACATTCAAGGTAATAAGAAAACGAAGTACTGTCAATGCTGGAAAATGGTAAATAGATATATACAGGAAAAAATATTTTTAACAAGATAGAGAAGAGCATAAGTAAATTTCAATACTTAATCATCTTTTATTAGTAGCCCAGTGATCAGCACATTAATCCTGTAACACAGATTTCTTTCAGAAAGAATCCTATTAATTCCATAGCAGCAAATCCCCAAATCAAATTGCATCCTATTTATGATGAATAGATAGAAAAGGAGAAATGAAAGGATCTTCTTATTCAAAACTTTCTCCTGAATGATGCACTGGTGGTATTTAGAAATCAGTACTAGTACATATACAACAGTTAAAAATAGCAAGTTTTCTTGGCTCTGATATACTGTGATACTGGCTACACAAAGTTCCAATCACCTTTCAGAAGAGAGTCTAATTTTGAAGAACATATTTAGTCAGGAGAAAAGTTGAAGACATGGTGCCTTCCTCCCCTCTCTGCAAATACAAAAACAAAACACACTCCTCATATCGAGCTAGAGAGCGGGGCTGGTCTTGACTATCTGGAAAGAAGGCAGCATCTTCCTGGGACCAAAACACTGCACCGAGATCACCACAAGTTGACATGTTGAAGGAGGAAGAAGAGCTGACACAGTGGGAAGTAGATGGCACAGATCCTGGCAAGTAACCAGTCTGGTGGAAAGGGCCAATGAGAGAAGAGAAGATCAACGCAGACACCTGAAGTGCCAGGAACTGTTCCCGGGAGAAATGCAGGCTTTAGGCTGATATTACTCTCTTTTTATACCAGCTTCTTGGCTTCAAAGAAACTCTTGAGATGTCTCATTTGCCAAACTCCAATGACTACAAGAATGAGAGTCTGGACTATGGACCACCAGAGAACCCTCTGGTTTGTGCTTTCACTGGTCTGCCGGAAACGCTCCTCCCGCCACTGAAAAAAAAGAGGGAAAATATTATTGAAACAACATTAAAATACAATGGGATATATTTTTATGGACAGTTTGGGGGAAACAGCAAAATATAGAAACTCTGCATACCTTCAACAATACCCTCATGACAATAAGGTATGTAGACTGACCAATTTCCTTATGATACTTCCTCTAAAGAGTTAGGCCTCTTCCTCAACTTTAGAACTTCATTTATTCGTCTAGTCTTCTAATTAGAAGAACTTCTCTAGTCAAAACTTTAACTTTCAAGAAGCCTTGCAAAAGTTCCTCATTAAAGATTCTCAAGTAAACTTAGTGGTCATGAAATGAGAGAATCTATCTTTTTGAGAATTCCTCACTGATTAAAGAACAAAACCAAACAGTCAGAATAAGTGGATAATTTTCTCAAAGTTGCACGTCCCACAAAGATCTGTGTTGGGACTGTTGCCTTTTAACCTGTTCATGACAAACATGACTTAGGGTAAGGAGAGAGTTGGCCAGGTTTGCAGATTACGTCAAATTATTAAGGTTGATGGTGGTGGTGAAATTCAAACAGGATTTGTGAAAAGCCCAGACTGATTGGTCAACACAATAACAATTTAAATAAGTGTAAAACACTAAACATCTGGGCAATCCCCACTAACTTTACCTTTACAGTGATCTTTTTTTCTGGGTCATTACAAATATGTGCCAGTTGCACATCTGGCTGGTTGAACTGCCATAGAGCTATAATCCTGCCTTTCTTACCCTTTGGTAGTTTTGTTCTTTCTGGATCTGTTCTATCTGTTCCAGAAGCTGGCGAACGCGCAACTGCAGCTCACTCAGCTTGTCCTTAGCTGCAATCTCAGCATAATCATTGGCATGTTCCCCAACTTGGATGTCAAGATGGACCCTCTGCAAAAAAAATTAAAATAATAAACCTTCCGAAGTGCAAATACCAAGGACAGCAAGATGCCTTAATAGCAAGCATGGGGGGAGGGAGAATCTTCTCTTAATTTAACAAATATCTTACCAGCATGCCTCCTGCAAAAAGGGAAAACTTTGTGGAATTGGAGTGCAAGCAGATCTGATGCTCTCCTGGGGTGTGTGAAGTAAAGATGAATCTGCCCTCTGAGCCATACTGCCGGGACAACACCACCTGTAAATGGAACAGATACATGAAAAAGCAAATGAGAACAGTCAGACCAAAAAGATATGTATATAGGATTTCAATCTGAGAAAAGACTGAGCATTTTCTTGCAAACCTTTTCACCATACAGTGGATATTAAAAGTTCTAAATGCAATCAATTATTTCAGCATGGTTCAATATTCAGGATTTCATAATATACAAGCAGTCCCCGAATTAAGAACATCTGACAAGGACAATCCCTAGATATAAAGATACAACTTTTGTGTTTTTAATATACAGCTTGTTTTCAACCGTCCCTGGAAGCATTGTGTGGCTTCAATCCTTCATTGGCTCAAGAAATGACAACACAGTCTGCCAGTTTTAGTAACAGGCAGTCCTTTTGCAAGTATGAGTTCCAATTTAGATACCAATTCAGTTAAACACAGAGTTGGAGAACAGAATTAATTCTTAACATAGAGACTATAGTTCACTTATTAAATTATGAAACATATAATATTAAGTATGGGAAGAAATCTATTATTTAAAGAATGATGTTTGAAATCGTCAACTGTACTAAGCTGACGAGAGCAAGGGGCAAACAGCATGGAACTTTTGTATAGTTTATCCTACATGCTGTACAACCTTATTAGGGAAAATATGAAATTTGTTTTCTTTTACTTCTCAATGAATTTGCTAGGTAACTCAGGTTATTTCACTTATTCCTGTTATTATGTACCATATATACTTGTGTACTCTAATAAAAAAATGAAATTAAAAAGGGAAGGAAGGACCACAAATGTCATTCTTTTATTTATTTTTCATTCCAGATTACTAAGTATTATTTTCCAAGACGGAAACGGCAACTGGTTTTTTAAAACCACTCTGAAAGGAATGTTTTTTTTGATATGATTAGAAAGGTGGCCAGATTTGTTTAACTTTCTGAAGATACAGAACAGTAAACTGCCTAAGAATAGCAATGGCAAAGTATAGAGGTGAGAACGGATCTGGACAGGAAAGCATGTGTTGGTTTTTACATAAGGTACAGTCACAAATTCCCAGGCTCGACATGCGCACCTGGGTTTACACCCACCCAATCCATTACTTTGCAGCATTTGGTTCTGGGGTTGTTAAGTCTCTGGCGTCGAGTCGAGAGTTTCTGCCGATGTTCCGCCATGTGACAGAGTCCCAGAAGGAGGAATGTACCCGAGAACCTCACTGAGATCATGTGCTTAATGTACCTTTTCATCGGGGTCCTTCACTTCCACAAACATGCCCAGACCGGGAGTAGCGGGAAGGTACTCTTCTCGCTGCTTATCGTACAGCTGCGTCCGGTAATTCCCTGCGTGGTAGAGGGGGAAAAGTTGGCCTCGGAACAGCTCCGTCCGCTCATTTCCAAAGCCCACCGCCGCGTCCCACCCACGCGCGTCCCCGAACCCACCACGCGCCTCGGCACACTGAAGTCCCCCCCTCTCGCGGGACCCCACCACCCCTTTCCGAACTCCCTCCCTTGGTACGATCAGTCCTCCCCCGCGCACCGATGACCATGGTCTCGTCCGGGATCTCCTCGATGAAGCATTTGCGTTCCGTTTCGCCCAAGTGGAAGTAAAGGCCCCACGCGCGGGGTGCGACCCCGGCCACCAGCAGCAGCAACAAGAGCACCCTCGACCGACCACCGGGAGCCGCCATGATGCCGCGCTTGCGTCCTGCCTCCGCTTTCGCGCCACGTAATCGCTGCACAGCAGAGGGCAGGCCCCGCGTCGCCAAAAGGCCGAAAGACTACAACTCCCAAGGAAGTTTGGCGTGGGGGGGGGGGGAGCCTCGAGCGCGGATTGGAGAGCTTTTCTCTCTCCTAGCCAGCGGAAGCGCCGCTATGTTTAGTGGTTGGTACAATAGGTTGAAAACTAGGGAGTAACAGAGTACCCGAAATATTTAGGTTCGCGGATCAACAGTTTCAATGGCCCCACTTCTCCCCTGGGCCTGACCGATATGTAAGAAGAGCCCAGGACTATCTTAATATTGTAGAATGGCCTTCCACTGACTTGTATAGGTAAACCTCGACTTACAACCAGAATGGAGCCCCCCCCCCAAATTTCTGTTGTTAAATAAAACATTTGTTAAGTGAGTTTTGCCTCATTTTACGCCCTTTCTTTGCCACGGTTGTTAAGTGAATCACTGCAGTTGATAAGTTAGCAGCCTGGTTATTAAGTGAGTCTGGCTTCCCCATTGACCTTGTCAGGTCACAAAAGGGGATCACATGACCCCAAGACACTGCTACCGTCATAAATATGAGTCAGTTGACAAGCGTCTGAATTTTGTTGGCCACAAGGATGCTGCAATGGTGGTAACTGTGAAAAACGGTCATGTCACTTTTTTCAGTGCCGTTGTAACGGGGGGAAGTACACCCCAAAAAGACAGTGTCAGAAACTTCACAGCACCAGAAACCTCAGAAAACAGTGCCAAGAGAGTCAAGCAGGGGTGAAATCCAGCAGGTTCTGGAGAACCGATAGCGGAAATTTTGAGCAGTTCAGAGAACCGGCAAATACCACCTTTGGCTGGCCCCAAAGTGGGGTGGAAATGGAGATTTTGCAATATCCTTCCCCCAGGAATGAGGTGGGAATGGAGATTTTGTAGTATCCTTCCCCTGCCACGCCCACCAAGCCACACCCACCAAGCCATGCCCACAGAACCGGTAGTAAAAAAATTTGGATTTCACCACTGGACTCAAGCCAGCCTTTCCCCCTTTAAGAAAACCAAGGCGCACCACCTGAAAGGAAAACTTAGAGCAGCCTGCTGTTACAAATGTAACAAAGGAATTAGGCTAAAAATAAACTCTCCAAGGTAAATGCCCGACAGGATTAAACCCCAAGGATAGGAAAAACAAAAGACCTGGGACTAACATTAACCCAGGAAAACAAAACTCAGGGCATTCAGAAACACATCAAAACCCATCAAGCTGCAGGAGCTTCAAAGAAGAATTGAGCATAAAAGGTTGATTCACACTCCCAAGCTGCTTGCAAGCCAGGAACGGACCAGCTGTGTCACTTTTTGCTTCTTGCCTTCCTACATTAAAAGAATTCCACTTTCTGGCAGCTGGCTTCTGCATCCATTTCTTCCCAGCGTCGGTGGTGTCCCAGCTGGGAATGAACTGGAAATTTCTTCCAACTTTGAACGGTCACTAAATGAACTGTTGCAAGTCGACTACCTGCACCAGCTACGAAATGCGATTATTTTGGGTCTTGTGAAGATGAAAGATAAATGTATTTCATTGCGTTTATTTTATGTAGTTGAATCAGTTTTGACTCTTGGTACTGCCCAAACTAGTCCATATAGTTTTCTTGGCAAGGGTTTCCTATGTGGTTTGCCATTACCTTTTTCCTATGGTCCACAGAGTGACTGGCCCAAGTTCACCCACTTGGTTTTATGCTCAAGGCAGGACCAATGATATTAACAGCCCTACTGCAAACTATGAAAATATGTTCATGTGAAAAATATTTTTTAAAAAATCCTGAGTTGCTCCATTATTTACACTTTTTAATACCTAAAACTTACCCAGCATGGAATTAGGTTCTTGCCCCACCCCCAGCCCATCCACCATTCACTTATTAAGCCTAAAATTAAAACAAACCACCAGGATAAATTTTCCATTTTATTTCACATTGTCTTTCTTCAGTTATCATCTTCCATATGCACACATAACAATGTGGCTATGATACACTTCAATTCTGCCTTTAGAATCAGCTAGTTTAGATGTTTAATAAATGGGGCACATAGTCCATATTGTCTAGAAAAATCAAGCCCCGCTCTCCCAAGCCAATGCAATCACAGATATCACATTTCATGGATGCCAGTTGTTTTGGTGCTAGTTACTTTCACTCCCAGCAAAACAGAAATAGCTGGTATTAAAAAAAGGTTCTGGAATAAGTGAAACTATGAAATACATTCAGTTCAAAAAAATAATTTTCTTGAATTAAGTTCATAGGCCACAGCAAGAAAACCACCCTCCACATAGCTGAACTACCAAAATACTCTTAAGAGTAACTGTGTGGAAATACTATCTGAAGTGCAAAACATGCCTCTCAGAGAAGAAGCAACATTTTCTAAGTTTGAACCATACTGTTATTTGCCTGTTTTCCATAAAAAGATTTTATAGAAGGACTGAAGATTCCATACAGCTTTCGAAATGGCAGGCTCCCAAGTACAGTACAACTTATATTCCGGATTGTTTGACACAATTGCCTATTGTTGCCAAGAAAAAAAGAGGGGATATGAAAATATTCCATACATTTCTCTGAAAGAGCCTTTTAGAAACCAGAGTCTATACAATTCTCCCTCCCCCTGTAAAAAGACATCCCCAGCTGCCCCAAATTTCAGCCTCCTACACCTTAGTAAAATCGCTTGTTCCGCTCCTGGCGTTTCTGGAAAACCACAGCCCCCACCACAGCACATACAATGATGCCAAGTAGAGAACATAGTAATAGTAAGAACACTTTCCAGCCTGTCAAGGGCCCACTACGAAAGTTTCCTGTTGGATCATCTACATTATCTGAAGAGAAAAAAAAATAGAAAGCTGAGTTATAGTACATATTACATCCTTCTGCTACATAAAGAATAATTTAATATAGATTAGCATAATTCTGGATTACGCAGATTACACAGAATAGCTGTCCTTTCTAGAGCTTGTGAAAACCTTCCCAAATTTCTTTGCAGAACAGCTAATAATCGTTTGGTAATGAGGAGAAATAATCTGAAACAGAATTTTAAATGTTGCTTTCTAAGATTCTGGTCCAGCTGAGACACCATGGTGAGACTTCTTCAATGCAGCACACACAATTGCAGACAAAAGTATAGGCATTCTTGGTCAAATTGTATATTTAAATAAATCTAAGTAAACAGAAACTGGTTCTATTGTACCAATGTCTATATGGTAAAAATTATACAGAATATCTTCTTGCAAATCTGAATGCATATTTACTATTTATGAATATTTTCAAAAAATCAAAATAAGAAAACCTAAATATGGCAAGTACAGATGTTTGACAGTGTCAAAAGCTGTAGGAGCGAAGTGGGCTTGCGTATGTGCGTGCCCACACCCATAATTCAATGCCCCCCGCATGCCATGCCCCCCTGCACATGTGCACGCGATCCCCGCCCTTGCTCCCCCTGCTTTTGGCACATGACAGCAAAAAGATTATCGATGGGCCCAGTAGGCCCATTTTTTGCCCTCTCCAGGCTCCAGAGGCTTTCTCGGAGCCTGGTGAGGGCAAAAACGGCCTTCCCCACCCCCTCCAGAGGCCCTCCAGAGGCCAGAAGCAGCCCGTTTCCCGATGGGCCCAAAAGGCCAAAAATTAGCTGGCCGGCGTGCACATGCGCACTGGAGCTGAGCTAGGGCAACGCTCACATGCCCACAGATATGGCTCTGCGTGCCACCTGTGGCACACGTGCCATAGGTTCGCCATCATGGGTCTTTAGCTTTAAAAGTGAAGTACTTTTAGGAAAATCGATGTTTGCTCCTGTGGGAAACTGATCTCCCATTTGCTTCATTGAACATTGAGGACCCAGTTTGTGGGGGCAATAAGCTGACTTTGTATAAAAAATATACAAAAGTATGAAGGCTATTGCTTAACGCACTGTAAGTCTCCCTGAGTCTCCGGAGAAGGGCAGCATATAAATCAAATAAAAAAAAAAAAATTCAGGGTAGAAGCATTAGTAAATCACCTTTGGGTGATTTGAAAAGACTGACGCTGGGCTCAATCTTTGTCCAGTCAATGTTTTCGTCCTCTGGGGAATGTTCCACCATCAACTGAAATAGCTTCATTGAAATGATATCATGATTATCTGGAAAAGAAACCAAGTTATAGTCACTGTACAGCTGATTAAAATTAAAATTTAATGACAGGAGGTTTCTTATTTTATAAAACTTCTCGTAAGTTTTCAGCAATACAGGTAACTGACAAGTTGTGAATACTAATTCAGGTGATAATTCAGGTATAAGTCCTTGACTTACAACTATTTGTTCAGTTACAACGGCACTGAAAAAATTGATTTACAATTGGTCCTTGCATTTCCAACCACTGCACTATCCCTGTAATCAATTTTATGTAATCAAAATTCAGGCACTGGTGTATGTGTTCTGGGATCATGTGATCACCATTTATGATCTTCCTGGATAGCTTCCGACAAGCAAAATCAGTGGGGTAGTTGAATTCTCTTAACTGGATGATTCGCCTAACATTTACAGTGATTAGTTTAACAATCATGGCAAAACTGCCATAAAATCGGGTGCAACTTCTTTATAATCCACTTGCTTAACCCCCATAAATTCTGGTCCTAATTGTGGTTGTAAATCATGGATTACCTGTATCTTGTGCACTTTATCAAATGCTGTCTCTACTTTATGTGAAATAACACATGCAAATAGCACAGTCACTTTAACTATCTAGCAGGTATTTCTCACCAGATAGATCTCCTGTACCAGCAGAAGCCCCAAAGAAATAGCCAGTGGGTAATCGAACTCCTGCAACATCAAAGCAGTTTTTCCATTCATTTTTATCCTCTACGTCAGTCATCACCTGCAACATAAAAGTTATCTTCCACATTAAGGACAACCTAGTTTTTACACTTCTCAGACAGTTGAACAATCCTATGGAAATGTATTAGAACGTCAATTCTGAAATATATAAATTGGTAAATTCAAAACTACATTATCAGGATTATTATATTCATGTTCACTTTTTACGTTTCATTGACTAGAGCTGTAGCAAACATGATGCAACTTATTCATTCCAAGTTAGTATGGAACCTCCATGGACTTTCATCCGTTATTTGTGTAATGTGATAGAATGCCATGTAATTCACTTATGCATTTTGCACCCAGCACCTAAGATCAGGCTTACCGTCAGACGCCCCCGAGAATATCGGACAGCCAAAAAGGTGTCGTGGTTCTGATTACGAATGTCAGCTGTACATCCTGCCAGCTCCGTCCAGCGACCATCTTTACTATGGTCATAGGTCAGGGATCCATTGTTAACCATGGCAGAAATGTAAGGAAACACACGCTGCAGAATAAAATAAATTTGAATCAAACTTGTCTCTGTGATGCTCAAAACTCATACCCTAAATATTTTGAAATCTGTATGCATACAGAATCTCTACTTATATGGGATTGATCCTGCAGAAAAAGCAAAACCCAGTGTTAGCCTTCAAACAGAAGCCATTATCATTTACCTCAGTAGTTTCCTCATTGGGATAAGTATCCATGAAAATGGCCAATCCATGGAATTTGTCTTTACTGCCAAATACGGGTCCTGAGGATGATAAAACAGAAAAATATGAATAAGGGGTCCATGTGCTTTTAAAGAGCTAAAATCAACCAATCTTCAAACTGAACACTGATCAATTTAAACATTTTACATGAAGTCATTTTGGAGTGGATGGCATATAAATATGTATAATGAGCAAACAATGCTTGCTAGCCAGAACAAATGTTACCCATGTAACAAAGTCATTCCAATGGGAGATTCTGGAGATTATCAGCTAACATTCCATCAGTAGATAACCTACTATTTCATGGCATAAGACCAGGTTATTTGTGGGACTGCCTTTCCCTGATTGTTTCTACTTTGCCTATTAGATCTGGAAGGAGAAGCATGTTGCAGGTCCCGTTAAAGAATGACATCTTGAGGGACCCACAAAGTAGACATTTTTGGTTATTGCTCCTGCCCTACAGAAAACTATTTCCCCTGAGATGAGAATGACTTTGACTCTTTCAGCCTTTCAGAGATTGATATATTTCTGGGTATGATGGTTAAAATGCTAGTTGTTATGTGCCTATTGTTTCAACTAGAGTATGTTCTGCCAGGCTGATTGCAACAACTGAAAAAAAAAATCTATTTACCTGTATTAAAAGTCCCAAACCCATGACAGTGGGATATATTCTAAATTATTAGGCTGACCACAGTACCTGCAGTAAGGCGCTCCTGAATGTACCACAGGGCAAAACCATCTCCATGGAGATTCTTCTTCCCTGCCCCATGAATTTTAAAATGGACATGAAGTTCCCAATCCTTCAGAAAACAGGGCTAGAAGACAAAATAGAACAACCCCAAAGAGCTTTTCAGGAAATTCAACATGGAAACCATGCAGGCTGCGAATTACATCTAAGCAATATCCCTCAGAGTCTCATCCCATCCTTTCCATTTAGAAATAACACTCACCACCCGGTTCCAGATAGAACCTTCCTTGCTGCGCTCATCAGGGGTCAGTCGAACATATTGGCTAGTCAACATTGTACTCCCTTGGAAATCCCAGAGAGGCATTGAACTGGAGCCAACCCCTAAAACAGAGGATACTACAGAAATAATGAACTGTGGCGCACATTATTATTATTATTTTGTTATTAGGGGACATTTGATGTTATAAGCGAGCCGTAAACAGGTAACAGATTATCTGAACTAAGTTTGATTTCCTCAGAAGTGGGAATTGTGTTCTTTGCATTTCTCCTTCTGCTACTGTTCTGTGGAAGTCTTAGGACAGAAACTGAATCTTATTTATTGCCACCAGGATTTTCTTCTTAACTGGTGAAATTCATGCACTTTTTAAATACATAAAACAGTGTCGCCTGCTATTCATAATCATCATCATCATCATTATTGGTGGGTAAATCTGCTTAGGGCCAAAAAGGTTCGTGAAGTTTTACGGGCTAGGTACCCCCGAGGAGATGTGTGTGAACGGGCAGTGCTCTCCCCAGAAGCCTTTCGGTTTTCCTCCCCCTTCATGAAGGGGCAAAACCAAGCCCAGCCCTTGGGATCCACACAGACGAGCCTTTAACACAGGAGAGGTCGGCCACCGACGGGCTCAAGCGTGAGCGCGGGAGAGGAGGGAGCAGACAGACGGGTCAGCAGGGTGGCAGCCATGCCCTGCCCTCCCCACGCACCCTGATAAGGCTTGATAAGCGAGTGTTCCCGTTTTAGATGCTCGTTGTTGCCATCTGTGAGCTCCGCGGCTCCTGGAGGCGCGGTCCCGGCCAAGAGGAGCGGAAGAAACAGCAGGGGTGACAGCACCATGCTGGTCGCCAACCCCCGCAGGCACCAACTCCCGGACGCTCTACCCTCCTATTTCCCTCTGCGCGTCTTCCTCCTTCCGGTTGACCCCTAGCCCGGAAGTAAAGGCGACGCCCGCGAATTTGTTATCTCCACGCCACCTTCTCCCTGGGCGGTTACGAGATAGGAAAAAGAAGGAGGGGCGGACACGCCCCTTCTTCCGGTGTTTTGCCTTAGTGCTGCGTGTACCGCGCGTGTCGGCATCTCAGTGGACGGAGTGAGGGCGGAGGACAATTCAGCCCGCCTCGTTTACGTTGGGTCTTCCCTGGACTTTCCTGTTTGGGTAAGCAGCGCATCCTGGTATTTACATGCCAATTCCTGGTATTGGAGAACGTTCCGGGGGTTGAAAGCCTTGCTGTGCCTTTCGTAGATGGGGTTAAAAACGGCAAGCTGCGTTGTAAATTTTTAAGCCCATTATCTTTGGAAGCGATTATAATCCTCTTTCATTTCGAAGTGACATTTCGAAGTGCCGTGCAAATCCCTTCGGTAGTGGGGCGGGGAGGACTATATAATATCGTTACAGTATGAGATATTCGGAAAAAAACCTCAGTGCATCTGAATAGCTTTTTTTTTTAAAAAAAAAAAACCATTGAAATCTGAACTTTTACTTAGTTCACTTTTGATAAATACGTATAAAATGATATTGTGAAATTGTTGCTGAGTTTTGGGAGGTTTTCCAACTACTTTTTTATATGCGTTAAAAAAAGACCTTTAACATTTGCTTGTTGGAAAGTTTTTAAGGAACACAATTTAAATAGTACTATATGCCCATTTTAAATAAACAGCAGTGGCATGGAAGAATGTGGATATTTTAGACTTTTTTATTAACAGGGAGAGAAAAATGTCCATAGACTGTAATTTTCCAAGGTTTTAAAGGTTGTTTTTATTTTTAAAAAAGTTGTTTATTGGCATAAATACAGCAGTAACTACATCCACAGATCCAATAA
Source organism: Pantherophis guttatus (assembly GCF_059756535.1). Lineage (NCBI taxonomy): Eukaryota > Metazoa > Chordata > Lepidosauria > Squamata > Colubridae > Pantherophis > Pantherophis guttatus. The sequence continues at coordinate 205,741,867 of NC_142064.1, read as the reverse complement.
GAGGTTTTTATTGCCTGATCCTATATCAATTTACTGTCATTAAATTATAGATTTAGAGAGGGCAGGGGAGAGGCACAGGTTAGAATCAGACGGGGTATTATTTGGGGCCAAGGGGCAGGGAGAGAATTGTAAATAAGGCAAGTAAGTAGATAAGTTAATTCATACATAGAATTTATTATTCAATTTTATCTTGTGTGTTTATACCAAACCATAATGTCTGGCCTGAGAAGATTACAGTAGCAGAACAGACATTTTAACTGAGGTCTCCTGAGTTAAAATCTATCACTCTATTTAAAAAAGTAGCATTAGGTTTACCTTTTGTAGCTTTCTACATAATACAGCAAAAAGGCCATATAGTCACCCACCTCAGTATTAAGTACTAGAAGTGCTGCTACAGAGCAGAAAAATAATAGCAATGTAGCACTTACTTACATACTGTTTCACAATGTTTTACAGTCCCCTCTAACCGGTTTACAGAGTCAGCATATTGCCCCCAACAATTTTGGTCCTCATTTTACCGACCTCTGATAAATGGCAGGCTGAGTCAACCTTGAGCTGTTCAGAATCGAACTTCTGGAGTGAGCAGTGAGTTAGTCCTGCATTCTAACCACTATGCACCATGGCTCTTAATCTGTCTGTTCCCTTCCTTATTCAGCCTTTAACAACCTTCTGGGTTCTTTTTAACATACTAGACTAGATTCTGCCTCAGCACACACTTCTCCAATGTAAAGGTGTCTGTTGTGTGTGTTTTGGTTTATAATTTGTGTATTATGGCTTGGTGTATGCTGATTGATTTTCACCAGGTTTTAGGACATTCTGGGTTTTGTTTGTCCGTAAATAAACATGTAGATGGACTTCCTCTAAGGCAGACATGTCATATTCAACTCATTCCTCTCCACCAGGGAACATTGCAGCAGCAGCTTCCAGAGCCAACACCCGCAGCGGTCATCTGTCAAACTGGAAAGCAGCTCCCACACTAGCAGCCTCGCACTGGGAACTCCATCTCCTCCCTGTCGGAACGGCTCCCCTTATACCCCAGAAGATCCAGACTCACAGCATCCTACTGAGTCTTCAGAGTGGATACCTAGAGCACTCACAACTGCTCGCCTCACGCAGCACCTGGGACTTTGACCTTTCTGTACAGTCTCATACTCCATATATACAACATTGGTGAAAAAGACCTGCGTGCCTATACTGATATTTAAACCCCCCAAAATGGCCAAACGGAAAGTGGACTTTGAAAACAGATGCTTCCAAAAGAGGTGGGAGGCAGAGTACCTGTTTGCTGACATTGATGGTAAGGCCATGTGCCTTGTTTGCGGAGCTCATGTGGCTGTACTTAAAAAATATAACATGCGACGGCACTATGAGACGAAACATGAGGACAAGTACAAACACATGGACATCCAGCAGAAGCTAAAGAAGGTGGAAGAGTTTAAAAAGAGTCTGATGATAAAGCAACGTATGTCCAGAAAAGCAAAATCACAAAGTGAGGCTGCTGTGAAAGCTAGTTTTCTAGTGACAGAAGAGATAGCTAAATCAGGCCGGCCGTTTACAGAGGGGGAGTTTTTGAAGCGCTGTATGATTAAAGTGTGTGAAGTCTTGTGTCCAGATCAAAAGCAAGCATTTTTGAATGTAAGCCTCAGCAGAAATACTGTTGCTGATCAGATATGTGAGCTTGCCACTGATTTACAAGTACAGTTATTTGAAAAAGGAAAAGATTTCATTGCATATTCCCTTGCTGTGGATAAGAGCACTGACATCACTGGCATGGCACAGCTGACAGTCTTCATCCGTGGAGTAGACTCAAGTTTATGCGTTACAGAGGAACTTTTGGATATGAGATCAATGCATGGCACTATAACAGGAAAAGACATATTTGAAGCAGTATCTAAATGTGTAAATGACATGAAACTGCCCTGGGACAAACTTACGGGACTGACAACAGATGGAGCACCTTTGATGTGCGGGGAAGAGAGTGGATTAGTGGGAAGGATGCGAGAGAAGATGAAGAGTGAGAATTGCATAGGTGAGCTGATAGTATATCACAGCATCATACACCAGGAAACACTATGTGGCAAAGCCCTGAAAATGGAACATGTAATGAACACCATAACACAGATAGTTAACTTTATAAGAGCCAAAGGTTTAAATCACTGTCAATTTAAGTCTTTTCTGGAGGAAATATATTTTGAACTTGGTGATCTGCCCTATCACACAGAGGTGCGATGGATATGTCATGAAAAAGTGCTCAGTAGATTTTTTGAGTTGCGTGAGGAGATCTGTCGGTTCATGGAAAGTAAAGGAAAAGACTCCACAGTACTGCAGGATGAAGAGTGGCTGTGTGAGTTAGCTTTTCTGTGCGACATAACTAAGCATCTCACTGCGCTAAACCTTCAGCTTCAGGGACGGCACCATGTGATCACGGATATGTATGATGCAGTGAATGCCTTTCAGGTTAAGCTGCAACTGTGGGACATTCAGATGCAGCAAGGAAACTTGGGTCACTTTCCCTGTTGCCAAACAATCATAAACCAAGTCTCCACCGCTGTGTTCTCACATACTTATTTTGGTGACAAGCTCAACACACTTCACATGGAGTTTACCCGTCGCTTTGTTAAATTTGAAGGACAAAAATTCAATTTTGAGCTGCTCAGTAATCCATTTGCAGTTGACGTGGAGAAAGCACCTGTAAATATCCAGATGGAGCTGATAGAACTCCAATGTAGCAGCACACTTAAGGCAAAGTATGATTCTGTAGGGCCCATACGGTTCAGCAGGTTCATCCCTGAAACGATGCCCCAACTCCGCCTACAAGCTGCTCAAATGCTCTGCATGTTTGGTAGTACATATGTCTGTGAGCATGTTTTCTCTGTGATAAAGGTGAACAAAAGCGTACACAGAAGTCTTCTCACTGATGAACATCTCCACTCTGTCCTGAGAGTTTCCACAGCTCAGAACCTATCCTCAAACATAGATGAACTTGTAAGCAAAAAAATATGCCAAACATCTGGCTCGGACAAAACAGAGAAAGAGAACTAAATAGCTTATGCTTTTTCTTTGTTGTTGCAGATTTATTTGAAGTATTTGAATTGAATGTTAATCTTGTTTGGTCTACATTTTAGACATAATGCACTCCTGAACTAATATGATACATTGTCTTACATGCAACTGGCCCTTTGAGGGCAGCCATAATGCTGATACGGCCCTCAATGAAATTGAGTTTGACAACCCCTGCTCTAATGTATGCGTCCACCTACCCAGCACATGCATGCATGCACACCAATCTGAAGTCCTTCAACAGACTGCTTGTATTTGCCATGATCAGTCCTACAATCTTAAGCCTTCTATGAAGCACTTCAGGTGCAAGGGCAAAATGTGTTTCCTGTGTTCAATTCCTTAATGTAGCTGCATATGGTAAAAGGAATTGAGGCAAGTGCTTTATGGGTGCCCTTATAGACACTGTTATTTCCCAACCTCAGCAACTATAAGATGTGTAGGCTTTATATCCCAGAATTTCCCAGCCAGTAGAGGAATAATATCCTGCTGCAGAGAAGGATAATTTTAAATCCTATTTATTAGCAAATATCAATAAAGGGACCCCATTACAAGATTCTCCTTTACTATCAGTTTTAATAACTTCTATCAAAAGAAGAAAGTTCTGGAATATGACAGCACTGGAGGATAATGGTAGCTTCATGTTTGATTCTTCTCAAATCTTTGGCAGTTAATGTGCATCTTTTTTTCTCATCACATTTCTTGCGACCCTGTTGACTATTTGCATCAAAACATTTGATGGTTCTGTGATCATGCCCCAATATCTTAGCAATTTCAAGAGTGCTGCATTTTTGCCTGTGAAAATATTTACAGACCCCTTGCATCCTGGACATAAACTGTTTTAACTCCTATCCTCAAAACAATGCTATAGAGCACTGCACACCAGAACAACTAGACACAAGAACAGTTTTTTCTCGAACGCCATCACTCTGCTAAACAAATAATTCCCTCAACACTGTCAAACTAGTTACTAAGTCTGCATTACTATTAATCTTCTCATCGTTCCCATGACCCATCTCCTCCCACTTACGACTGTATGACTGTAACTTTGTTACTGGTATCCTTAAGATTTATATTGACTGTTTCCCTATAACTTATCATTAAGTGTTGTACCTTATGATTCTTGATGAATGTATCTTTTCTTTTATGTGCACCGAGAGTGTATGTACCAAAACAAATTCTTTGTCCAATCACACTTGGCCAATAAAGAATTCTCTTCTCTTCTCTTCTCTTCTCTTCTCTTCTCTTCTCTTCTCTTCTCTTCTCTTCTCTTCTCTTCTCTTCTCTTCTCTCTTTTTTGACCCATTTTACCTGAAGACAAGAAGCTGCCTAATAATTATGCACACCTTGATATAGGGTGTTGCTCGCCTTAGGCCACATCCTCCCCCATTACACAAATACACATTACCTGATATACACTTACACAGTGTAGTAATAATAAAAATTGTTTCCAGCTCTATTATCCTCTTCGATCTTTCCTTTTCTTGCTAGCTCCTGCTGATATGTTTTAATTAAAATCTTTATTAAAGGCTCTTTAAGACATTCAACCTCTTAAAATTTGTTTTCTTTGAAAGAAAAGGGCAAATGTCCTATTACAGCTAGAGTGATTGTGAAAAATATGTCTGCTGTCATTGATTGTGCACTGTATCATTTTACTGAGATAAGACAAATGATGTTTGTTAGCAGTACTGTACTAAAAATAATCTTTAAAATAGAATCCCTTATAACTAAGCCAATATAACTAGATCATAAAAGAACATAACTTGCAACATTATATTATGCAGGTTTACATGAAATGTATCCCACAGCTTTCAGTGAAATTTACTGTGCAATCTTACATATTACTGTTAAAAGAGTTACTAAATTCAAGGGGGCTTACTTCCAGTTAAGTGTACCTAAGAGCTTTCTCTTGCTTGCTGTTCTCCAAGTGTGGTTGTATTGCAACTACAATTCTCTCATAGCATGGCCAATTGAGTTGACTGGGATGATAAGTCCATTACCTCTGGAGATCGTTAATGTTGATGAAATGTTCTATATTGGTCTGTTCATAAAGAGTTTAGGTTTAAATTATATTACATAGAAAATCATCATCAACCACCTGGTGGCTTGTTAGGTAAGGAATGATTTCTCCCTACAGAGCCAATTGAAACAGAAGCGTCAGGAAAGAGATCTTTCCCTCCTTTTCCTATTGCTCTGTTTCCAGTTGCCCTACTTAGCAGCAGCTGTTTCTGATCAAAATGGAACATTAGGCTGTTGCTTATGTGGTTCTGCTTACAATAAAAACAACCTTAACTTTTACTTCTCAAAAAAGTGTTAAGAGAAAATGATTTCCAGTGGAAAAGTGATGCTGTTGTGAACAGACATTCTTCACTACCATTGAGGCAGCTTTGAATGGACATTTTGTATTTTGATGTGAGAATGTGAATAGATTGCACTTTCATCAGATTTTTAAATTGGATACATTTACTGCTCCATGCCAATGTCCTAGATCCTCCCTCAAATTATTTGCATAGAGCTTTGATGACCCTGTATATTGGTCAAGGATTTCCTGTTGGTCTGAAGAAAGAATAACCGAAAGGACCATGTTTTGCTTGTTAGAATCTTATTTGCAGTCTGCTATTTTAACACAATTTATTTTTGATCCTTTAGTAGTAAATTTTTTGCTTTAATACTATATGAAGGTTATAATGCTGACAACCCCTATTGCCTCACACTTAAAGTTTAGGTTTAGGTTGATCCAGCACAAGAATAGACTAATGACCCATTTCTCAAGGGAAGATGTTCATAACATTTTATCACCACGATGATGCTAGGTGATGCTAAACAATGTTCTTGCAAAAATGACACTTTGATTCAAATGCCGCTTTACATATCTTTTCCTAGCTAAGTTCTTTCTTAGACTATGATCGTACCTGAGACAGCCATTGGAAAGGCATTCTCTGCCCTTTTTTTGCCACATAACACCAAGTGTTTTCTGACTTGCATTGGCTCAAGCAATGCTATCCAGCTTACATGTTGCCATTTATTTCATAGTAGATACACACTTTCACTATAGTTGTCTACTGTGTACTGTGGCAAGAATGCCCTCTCTAATTACTCATGTTTTCAACATTTTAGTTGAAAATCTAGATTTATTAGGAGTAAATCTTCCCATTCCTTAGTACCTGCTTGTTCTACTTACCTGGAATAGAATCTCACAACTTTTCACAATTGAAGACAAATTGATCTCTATCCAATTGCTTTGATTATTGTTTTCAGAGACAGAGATGGAAAGGAACTTAATCGTAAAAGTAAAAAAAATGGTGGGATCTATATCTGGAGATTGGCAATACAATGGGTGTAATTGGGCAACATTTGCGGATTCTGAGAATATTCATACATCTTATATGTCTTGAAAAATGCAAAGCTTCAGAGAGAGCTCCAGTGCCCTAGAATGAAGTTCCAGCATAAGCTAACGGGGTATGTAGAAAAAACAGTATCAAGGTTTTACAAATGAAATGGCAACAAATTGAATAGTGAATTTTTTAAACTTGCATAATTTCTATAAAGAGAAATCAACCTGGTCTCACCACCTGCCCAATGGAAAGTCATGCTTCTTCACTGATAATGTGTAAGGTTAGGTGGCATCCTTTTGGGTTTTTCCCCCCGCAAGAGATGCAAGTGTCAAACAATGAATGGTGGTAAGGCTACCTAACCAACAACACTGGTAGTTTTTAAGGAGATGGGAATTCTTTCTGAAAGTCAGTAGGTACAATTTCTGAAGTTTACAATCATGTCAGTAACGAAAGACTCTGCTACTCAAAACTATGGAAAAAGAAGAATAGGTTTATTTAATATTTTTACCTTAACTATTGGAATAGTTCTGAGTTATGAAAGGTAACCAAGAAATGTAATCATTAATACAATTTGACTGAATAGCACCAGTATGTATGAACATGAATTGTTTTTCTTAGTGGGTAGTTTTTAGTTTGTCACAAAGACTATGTAATGTTCCCTGAAAACTCCACAGTTAGCTCAGTTCTCAAAATAATCCAAATGGAAACTTCCCAATAAGGACCTGGCACTGAATGCCAGAATGCCGCTCTTAAAAATTAATAGTTCCCAAACAAGAACATGATCCTGATATCATGGAAAGTTTGCCTTAAACTTATGAGATACCATGGAAAGCAGGGCAGATGTCAAAGGTAGACAGACTACCAACAGAGCCAACAGAGTGTTATTTCAATGCTGAGTGGAAATTTGCATTATAATAAAATACAGTTAAAAGCCATAGAATAATATATTTCAAATGGATAGACTCATCCATCATAGTTCCAATCTAAAGTAATAGTCATTGGTTTCCCATCATGCTTGTATATATTATTATGAATAACTCGCAGAAAATAAGAGCGTGCATAAGAGCACCAGCGTGCCTACCATCCCTGTCCTAATGTTTCCTCTATTTGTATCTATTTTATGTATTCAATTCATGCTTATACTTATATATATTACCTAATATGTTCTTGACAAATAAATTAAATAAATAAATAAAATAAATTACTAGTAAAGGTGCTTGTATGCTAATTTGAAGAAAATACTTTTCTTACATAGATAGAAAACAGTATATCTAAGGATGGGAAATATAATACCTCTGTGAAAGCAAAGCAGATCATAGAAGGAGTTTTCCCTAGATACTTTTTTATAGCAAATATCTAATAGTACAGGAACACTTACCAGCACTAAACATTCTGATTATGCAGTGCCAATTTATAGCATCACTCAAGCTAACATTAACAAAGGCAGGCTTTCCATCACTATAGTGTGCTGGACGATGCTAAACTATGTTCTTGCAAAAATGGCCCTTCAATTCAAGTGCTACTTTACACATTTTTCCCTTGCTAGGCTCAACAATTTCTTAGAATATGAACATAAATCTGAGATGTCTTGGTGACATGGCTACGTACAACAAATTGTACTGCCTAAGAATACCTAATCATGCTATGTTTGGTTCTTTGAAGTTCCTCCCTCAGTCTTGACGAATGTACAAATTGTTCTTTGCCTTTAAGTTCAGATTTTATGTTGGAGAACATAGTCATAGGCAAAATTCCATATTAATTGTCCACCTCATAATATCCACACAACTTTTTCATGTACTTATTTAGCTTGGTTTGTTTTCTTTACAAAGATTGGTTTTTCAGAAATAATCTATTTTCTGTGTATATAGTAAAGACAGGGTAAGAAAGAGAGAGAGAAAAAAAATAAGGGGCTAAGAAAGGGCAAGAAACATTGCATAGACACAATCTGAAACCCTGTCCCAGGCATTAAGTAGGCTTACATTTCTTTTAATAGTTGTCTGTGCGTTTAGAATTGGCAGATCTGTGGGTTTTTTAAAAAATTCACAGAATCAAAACAAATCAAATCAAAGTGACCTTAAAAGAGCAGGCACATACATATAAATATCTTGGAGTGCAATTCCAAGCTACCTTATCATGGCATATACAGCCATCCTGTGCCAATATGACATTCCCAATAAATTCATTCTTTGAGGAAACTCTGGGCCTCAGAGTTTTGATTGCTTTGGGTCAGTGGTGAAATGTAAAATTTGTTACTACCGGTTCTGTGGGCGTGGCTTGGTGGGGGGGTGTAATGTGACTGGGTGGGTGTGGCCAACTTTTTTTTTTTTTACTTTTAAAAGCATTTTTTTCTACAACCTTAAAAGTTTGCAGAAAAAAATGCTTTTAAAAGTGTCTGACGATCAGGCAACTCAGCTGGGATCGTCAGAGACTTTTAAAGGCATTTTTTTTCCCTACAACATCTTCGGCTGAAGAGGTTGCAGAAAAAATGCTTTTAAAAGCCTCTGACGATCCCAGCTGAGCCGCGCAATCAGAGGCTTTTTTTTTTTTACTTTTAAAAGCATTTTTTCGGCCAGAGGTTGTAGAAAAAATGCTTTTACAAGTAAAAAAGAAAAAGCCTCTGATGATCGCGCAGCTCAGCTGGGCATGGGTGGGGGGCAGGGATTTTTGCTACCGGTTCTCCGAACCACCCGCCGCCATCGCTACCGAACCGGGAGCATTTCACCCCTGCTTTGGTTCTGTTACTTGGAACCCTGACACATACATTTATTGACCAAGTGTGGTCTTTCTCCTTAATTTCTGTTGAACTTGATTTTCTTATCCTGTGGGTCTGCTCCCAGTGGTGCTCTAAAGATCATTTAAAATCAACCTGGCTAACAAAAGCTAATAGCAAACTCTAGTCCTTAGGACTCTCTTTGGAAAGTCTCTGTCCATTAATATTTTAAAATGCCAGGAGTCATCTTAAACAACATTGATTTTCAAATAATAAACGACAATCAATAAACGACATTGATTTTCAAAACAGTATTAAGTCCAGTATCTCACCCTACAGTTAATGTATTCCTCTTAAATGTGCAAGTGCCATCATCTTGATCTCTTTTCCATTCTAATTCTGAAATTTCATTGAGCTTTTACCTTGGCCAGGTTAGTTTCACTACCCTCTGCTGTCTTGAGTGGTGCATCCCTTTTCAGCAAATGCTTATACTCATGTGGAGATAGCTCTGTGGAAGCTGTGCTCCCCTGTTGCTTTCTATATAGGGAATCTAGGAAGACATATATTTATCTCATTTTAAAGAACTACCATGGTAGAGAGCACAATGTCTATCAGTCACTGTTTCTAACTGACCAGGATCATGCCATTATCTTTCTAGCTTGGCTTTGTGCTACCATTTGTTGTATCTATCTTACCTATGATTGAGATTTAGCACAAACTTTGATGATTGCCCCTGCCATCTGTACTACAGTTATTATAATAATGTGCCATGTAAATTTCATTTTATTTTTTAAAAACATTTTATTAATAATTACAGGTTTGTATATTTTATTGTGTTCTCTGGCCCAAAGGCCATAATAAAAGTTTGACAGAATCCGGATTCTAGATGGTATGTAGGATAATAATAACGTTGCCAGTAGACTGGGACTTGGGCTATCCCCCTTGATGGTAGGCCTTCCATATGCGTGCTGTGCCATCTAGTGAAACTGACACGTACTGCAGAAAATCAAAGAAGAAAGTAAGTTGAGAGGAGCAGCGGCAACACTCTATACAAGGCTCCAAGAACTGGATAAAACATACTGATTGTCCACAGTCCTTGTATACAGTTTTCTGACTGTATTGGTCTTCCATCCAATTGTAGGCCAAAGACTGGCCCTAGCCTAAATTCCGATTGGCCATACCTCAAGGATGTGGCCCTCCTACCTGCTTCATTTCTGGGACATGGATGAGACCCTTGATAGAATCTTGATGTCCTGTGTAACTTTGCAGTAGTGCTCCAGAGTTGGGGTCATAAATCCTGCAAACAGAAAAAGGCAGAGTTGCAAATCTGTTTTTTGTTTCCGCTTCCCTTATTACCAAGTGCCTTACCCTGTGGCTACCTGATAGTATCGTGGTCTCCTGCCATAATACATCCATTGATCTGGTCAATGCAAATACATGTGATTCCTCTATGGGCTTTTATGTTCTGCACACAACATCCACCATCTTTACTCTAGGAGAACCAGATAAAAACAAATTCCACCATCAAGGAAAACACTTATTCCCCAGCTTCAGTGATATACCTCACTATACAAATATAACTTTTGAAATTCTATTGTGACCTTTGATTCTCTAATAATCATCAGGCAGAACTATTTGCATTTAGTCAGAAAATCATTATAGGTCTGTAAGGGCTAATCTATTTTTCTACTGCCTACCTATCACTACATGAAACAGGGAACAAAGTTACTTACCCAGAGTTGAATGGTGCCATCTTCGGCACCAGTGACCCATTTGTTTTGTTGTGGGTGCCATGCCAGGGCTAGGACTGTGATTTTGTGCCCACAGAGTTCAGCCATGAGCTCCAGGTCAGCACAATGAAAATTGAAAGCGCAGATGAAAACTCCAGTGCTGGTAGAAAAGGCAAATTCCCTCTTTTCATGAGAATGCGGGTGTAGGCTGTGAATAGCAAGGATAACAGAACCTTGGCAAACTCAGGTTATTAGTGATACAGTCTCTCTGACAGAGGTGGGCAACTATAGCAACTTTATGACCTATGGACTTCAACTCCCAGAATTCCTGAGCCAGCCATGCAGGGACTTGTACTTCTTATGTGTACTACTATCTGTATTGCCATGGAAGATGCTTTATAATCCTCCACTCATGCATCCAATTTAAACTTTCAGAAGATGAAATTCTTCTTTGTGTAGAAAGTCAGCACCCATCCACCCACCCTCTTAGAGAATGAAATATTTTGGGGAATTTTAAAAAGGCAGGATAGAATATTACCCCTAAGGGAGAAATGGGGAAAAATCTTAAGGGAGGCAGAAAACAACCCCAGTCTCCCTGCCCCAAGCATAAACTGAGGAGGCCAGCTTTTAGAAATGCAGATTTGGTAATCCATTCAAAAAGATTGGGTCAGACAGAAACTCCAGATAAGCAACACAATTAGGCAAGCCAAAGGTTGACAAGATTAGCTCAGGCAAACACCTAGGATTTGTATTTCCCCTTTTGCCTATAGAGCAGAACTCGTGGCCCATGGGCCAGATGCATCATGCGCTGGCCATGCCCATCCCTGGTTTAGCGAAGGAGAAAAAAGTCATGATATGTCACATGATGACAATGTGACATTGCGAGTTTGACACCCGTGCTATAGGGCCAGCCGAGACTCCTACATGACCCCACAGGGATCAAGAAGGTATTAAAAAACCCACCCACTCTCAACTCCTTTTTGTCAGCTGTTCCAGAACTGCACGCTGCGGTTCTGCTCATCAATAAACTTTCTTTCCAATCAGCCTCCATGTTATTTCCAGCTTCTCTCTCCCAGCTTGGAACTGAACCAGATAGATCTTCCTTCCAACATCTGAGAGTACATTGGAGCTGTTTCGTTTATCAAATCAATGCAGGAAGGTTTACCCACCTATTCTGGGAACAGGCCACATCCAGGATAGGCCCATTATCCCCAGGCAGATTGGAGAAGGTGTTTTGAAAGGAGCGCTTTTGAAGATTCCAGAGGCACAGCCTTCCATCCCATCCCCCACTGAGCTGCAATGAAAGGTGGCCAGGTGAGAACCTGCTTCTCAGGGCTGTGCCCCCTTTACTCCTCTCTCCCTCCACCCCCCTTTCATACCTTCATTCCTTGAAGGCTGTCTCTGCTCCCACTCTCTCCCTTCTCATCAAATGAAGAGATTGCTGGAAAGAGCCTTAGAGGGTTATGGGTCCCACTTTACAGAGTACACAATGCTCGCTATCCTTTATGAAAAGGATAGTGCTGAGCTAGTCCGCCCCCTGAGGCGCACTTCTGGATAGCACTCAAGCGTGAACCAAACGGATTAGCAGTCTTAGGCAGCCAAACAACTACAGGTAGTCCTCGACTTATGACAGTTCATTTAGTGACGGTTCAAAGTTACAGCAGTGCTGAAAAAAGTGACTTATGACTGTTTTTCACACTTATGACCGTTGCATGGTCACATGATGAAAATTCAGATACTTGGCAACTGGTTTATATTTATGATGGCTGCAGTATTCTGGGCTTTTGCAACTTTCTGACAAGCAAAGCCAATATGGAAGCCAGATTCACTTAATACTGTAACTGTGTTTCTAACTTAACAACTGCACTGGTTCGCTTAACAACTTTGGCAGGAAAGGTCATAAAATGGGGCAAAACTCACTTAACCAAAGTTTCATTTAGCAACATAAATTTTGGGCTCAATTGTGGTCGTAACTCGAGGACTACCTGTATTCTGTATTAACACTGTAGTCTCCTGGCTAATGCCATACACTTTTTTTAAAAAATGAAAAGGCATCTAGTTCAAAGCCATTTTAAGGCTAAAGATTCATCAAGTGGGAGACCAGCAGGAACAATGAAAATTTATAGTTAACACTTGTATGCCAGATACAGTCACAAAACAGTTTTTTCTGATATAGTGCACTTAAGTGATACAAAGTATTAATTCATTTACTGTGCAAATTGTCTATGTTTATATAATCTTATTCTCTTTTCATGGGTCATATACCAGCATCTACCTTATATAATCTTTTTCCAACCTTCCACTTACCAGATAAGGGGCGTGAATGCCATTCTCATTTGTCACCAGTGCAAGTGCTGTAATCATGCCAGTGTGTCCACACAATACTATTCTGCATATGAGATCTGTTTAAAGTAATGAGACAGGGAAACAGCAATTGAAAAGAGAAAAGAGAGATCACTCCACCATGATGAAACTGAACTGACACTACTATTATAACAAGTATCAATTTGATTTATATTCTATTTTTCCACCTATAGGCTCTTTTAAAATACAGAAACATTAGCCTGGCAATGACAACCTGCAAAAATCATTTGCTAAGATAAACAGAAGGTAGACGCCAATGAAGAGCAGGGAAGAATTCTCAAAGTCGCATATAAAAGAAAACTATAGTGCCATACATTTATAGTATGTTGTAGTTCTTATGTCTCATCAAGCCCACCGTCATCTAATTTAGTCCCTAGATCTGTTTGATCAGTCTAACAAGAAGACAAAACAACAAGAACAAGAACAACCCAATAAGTTCTAGAGGCTTTCTTTGTTCAGGTCTCCTGTTTATTTGTCAGCCTGTTTAATTCAAAATAGCTCAGACAATTGATAACAGCCCACATTTACAGTCCCTCATTTTCTTTCACTACAAAAAATGCCTTTGGACAGCAATAGATCATTCAATGCTTCTTTTGGGATGCCTCTGAAATTTCTATCCCATTCTGAATTATTTTTACCTGAGATACAGCTGCTTGAAGGGTCACAGACCATCTCATCTTGGGCACAATCTTTTCTTAATGTTTGGGAGTCTTGATCCAATGCAGAAATATTTTGCTGTAGCACAAAGAAAAATATCAAATAGTTCCTGAATCCTTTTTTTGCAATAAATCTTTCACCTGGATATTGTTATTATGCACCCATGAGTTTATTGCAGCCTTCACCAACCTTATGATTACTAGATTTGTTGGACTTAAAGTCCTACAGTTTCTAGTTACTATGGCAGTATTTCTATAATAACCAGGAAGTGTAGGAATTGAAGTCCAAGTTTGGAGATTATTATGTTTATCAAGTTAGGGAACACTTGTTAGTTCCACAGATGTTAAAGTAAACCATTTGTGGTCCCTGGGAGAGAGTCCAAGTTACTAGTTAGGCCACATATCCCTCTAATCACTATCCCTTTGTTCAGAGTCAATTATTTTTCCCCCTAAAGCTATATGTCTTTCTCTCTGATGTAGCTTTCCTATGTAGGAAGGTAAAGTCATTACTCTTTGAAGATGGCTGACAAAGATGTGATTTTGACTGCCTTCCATCCAATCACAAGAAGAAGGGTTTGTTCTTACCTGGACAATGGGCTCAGCACCTGGGATGAAGGTCTCAAATTCCCAGAGATAAATATTCCCGTTAGTTGCTGACATCACTAGAATATCCAGCTGTTCGACAAAGATGACCCTGTCAAGGACCAGGGTTTGGTTATCAAAGCTGCCCTAAATCAGCATTCAAGGTCTGATTTGAAAACTCAAACCCAACTTTTCCGTCCTTTTTCTTGCACATACCACCCCCACTCCCCCAGCAGCTAAGAAGGTGTGGATTCTTTTTAAAGAATTGACTTGGCAATTGTAACCAGGCAACTTCAAAATTAATTATTTTAAAATGTTAAGTTCCGGAGCTCGCAGAATGTCTGCTTCTTTCTTTACTAATATACCTGGAACTCATATTTTTAGAATGAGCCGTGGTGGCGCAGTGGTTAGAGTGCATTACTGCAGGCTACTTCTGCTGATCACGGGCTGCCAGCAGTTTGGCAGATCGAATCTCACCAGGCTCAAGGTTGACTCAGCCTTCCATCCTTCCTAGTATGGTAAAATGAAGACCCAGATTGTTGGGGGCAATAGGCTGACTCTGTAAACTGCTTAGAGAGGGCTGAAAAGCACTGTGAAGCGGCAAATAAGTCTAAGTGCTATTGCTGTTGCTATATAGCTTTGTATATGTGCAGGTGCTGTATTATAGTTACTATCTCTTTGAAGACCCTATCTGGCATAGCAAAGAGGAAAAAGCACCAATCTATGACATAGATGGAGAAAGGCTTATCTCATCTCTAGGGGAAAAGGCAGAAATAACTCAATCTAATGTTCTTAGTTCGGCTATAGTAGCCTGTATCCAGAGAGACCAGATCCTGATAGATACCTAGTGAACCCTATTTTTTCTTTTTCTATGCCTTTGGCTGTGGTCTGGGATCTGCTGTAACAACTTCGGAGCCTACTGCAAGTCCTCAGTTTTTGTGCAGATTCTGGACAAGGTTCTGATTCTTTCTGCTGGCCTTTCTCCATCTGATCAGCCAAAGGTCCTCGTCGCTCCAAGTGGACTTCGTCTAGATGGAAGGATTCCCTGCTGAATGTAACAAACACACTATGTACTTAGTCAGATTCTTAAAAAATAACTCGCAGATACATTTGTACAACCTGCTAAATTTGATTAACATTAATGGTAGTTGGATGTTTAATGGCTTAGCACAACGTGTGAATCGAAGTATTCAGTTAGTTTCTTTACAGTTCGGCATATTTTGCAAATCCACAAAATAAATTAATTCAGTAAACAAGCTATTGTGTGAACAGAGCCACAAGAGAAGAAAGACCAGAGGCATTGCTGTGGAGCTGGGTGAAGGGGGTTAAGGCTGAGCTGCTGTATGACTAGAGCAGGTTAGAACACAAATAGAGGAGACAGGAAAGAGGATGAATGACACCCACTTTTTATACAGTACAAATGAAAGAGGCAGACTCATCTAAGTGAGAGATGGAAGTGAGATCCTTTGCAGATCATAGCACACTGCAGCCTTGTGTCTCTTTCATGGACAAGTGCTCTTGAAGATAATGATCAAATGAAGATAGAAAGCTTAGCAATTAAACTACATAAATCTGGAAATTAGCAAAACCCCAGCATTAATATGCTAAGCATCTTATCAGCAAGGATTGTGTGTCCTCTTTTTATGAGCAGCAGCTTGCAGGTCTCATTATATAACTAGTTACATCACTAGTAATCTATTTCTGGGCAATAGAAATCTCTGGACAAATTATATCAGTGCCTGGAGGTATTTCCTGGGTGTAGTGATAAACCTTTACCTGTAAATGAAGGGAGATCTGTAGCTTCTTTCCCATTTTTGCAACATTCCATTGCTGTCCCCACCAAAGAGCAAAATGGGCTCCTTTTTGGCTAATAAAGATAAGAATGAGAAGGTGAACCAAAAGTAACCTGTACCTCATAAAGCAGATTTAACAGATTAACAGAGTTGGAAGGGACCTTGCAGGTCATTTAATCCAACCCCCAGACCAAACAGGAGACCTTACATCTGCCTCTACCTAGGATCGAACTTACAACCCTTCTGATTGTGAGGCAAGAGCTCCACCTCTAGGCCACTACACTAGGAGCACAAACAGAGTTTACTGCTGAGGAGATGACATAAAGTTCAGCCCAAATCTTAAGATGCATATGTAAATTACGTTATATTACGATGAAAAGTAAAAGAAGAATCAATCTAATCTGTGTAGAAAAATAACACTGTCTGACTAATTGTACTGTATTATAATAAATTTAAATAATTTTTTTTAAAAAAAAAGTTCAGCCCAAATACTAACTAGCTGGCTTGACTCATTCGAAAGGTTATTTTGGCTATGAGTTGTTGCATCTGATAAAACGTATACTCCCTGATCCAGTGCAGGTTGAGGCTGAGCAGATAGTCAGGGTAATGCATGGCTACTTACCGTAAGCAAGGCATTCCAGGGAGTATTTGCAAGGCAGCAGTGTTAAACATCCCAACTCACTGTAGCGCCAGATCACCACTTGCTGTGGTTTTGCTATGCCTCAAAAGAGAAGAGAACAACATTTAATGTGATTTACCTAAAATAATCTTTTTGGGATTGCTTAAGGTTATTTGAATTACTCTAAAAGGTCTTACCAGCCACCAGATTATATAATACCTCGAGAAAGAGAAAGGCTATGGCTGGAATTTTTCTACTTAAAATAATCATCAGTTCAATTTATATTCCTGCAGAACAGAAACTTCTTATTGAAAAGAAATATTGAAAATGGAATTTGTTGATGTGCCAATTAAACATATGAGACTCTCCTCAATCTTATGCTCTCCACTTTTATTGGGACTACAATTCCTAGAATTAGCAGCAGAAGTTCCAGTCAGCTGAAGTGGGTTCATAAGGTGGTCGGTGGATAAAGGTTTTCACTCCTGTTTATCCTCCTAGCCATCTTTTATCCCTGCAAAGCAGGCGAATGGAGTGATACTCATTCAACTGGAGCAGAGAAATTAGTCTGGAATTGCACTGCCGATATCATTCCTAAATCGAGACTCAGTTCTCGAAGCATGGTTCAACTTTGTTGCCTCAGCTTTTGGGAAAATTCTATCTTCTCCAAGTTAATTTCTGCTAAATTAATTGATGGTGTGACTTTATATTCTGCTTGCCTTCCCTGCATTACAAATTTCTCCTTCATACTATCCTCACGTTAATCCTATAAAGTAACTATAGAGACTATTAGGCTGAGAAACAGGGACAGACTCAAGATTATCAAACGTTATTGCTGAATGGTTTGAACTAGATCTCCAGCAGTTTTCATACAATACTCTGACCTAACTTTCTGGAACTTGATACATTCTAGATCTGATGAGGTTGTAAATCCCGTAATTATCAGCCAGTTTGTCTATGTTCACAAGGAATAGCAATAGTACTTAGATTTATATACCACTTCATAGTGCTTTACAGACCTTTCTAAGCGGTTTACAGTGTCAGCATATTGGCCCCCACAATCTGGGTCCTCATTTTACCAATCTCAAAAGGATGAAGGATGAGTCAACCGTGAGCCATTCAGAATCGAATTTCTAGAGTGAGCAATGAGATAGCCTGCAGTACTGCATTCTAACCACTGCACCACCATGCCTCAAATAGTAGGAGATGCATTTCTAGCACATGTGGAATGTATCAGATTGAGGTGAACTGGTTTACTCATTACATCAAGTCTTCCTTGACTCTTTTACAAATGTAATTTTATGTTAAGAATGTGAAAGGATTGGTTTATAGCAGGAGTCTCCAAATGTGGCAACTTTAAGACTTGTATACTTCAACTCCCAGAACTCCCCATAGCCAGCATGATTGTCTTAAAGTGGCCAAGTTTGGAGCCCTCTGGTTTATAGGATATGAAGACAGAATCCATGGTAAGAGATTTGGAAGGCCAGATGAGATTTTGATTTGCAAATCTTGACGGAAGAGGTATCAGTGCCTTGTTGGAGTACTCACCAATCACATGCCTTGAGTCTGGCAGGCTGAGGAGCTGCTGGAGAACCAGCTCATCCTTCTGATTGTCCTGGAAGGTGGATATGAACTGTGAAACCTGAAAGAGAGATAGCTATTTAATATGGTTTTACTGTTTATGTGTAGCCAAAACCTTTTTATCTGTGAGGAAATGAAAAAGATAAATTTGTGGCAGTGCTCTGAAAAGCTCTTGTCAAATGAAGTTGCACAGCTACAGAAAAGAACACCAGAAAGATAAACAATATTCTTGAATTGTAACTTTTTATTTTAAAAATATGAGCTTTCAACATGTCTTGGAGCAATTGGAAGATCCCGAAAAACAAGTGAGGAGTCCAAGCAGCCTTTGAAACACCGACTCAATAGAAACCACAAATGAAAAACACTGTTCACAATGATGGAAAGAAACAACAGCTAAGCCACAGCTTAGGCAGTTAGAATTTAATCTTAATTATATCTACTGCTGACATTTGAAAGAGCATCATAATGTTTCAATATAAAATAGTTCTGTGCAGTCTTGATGTCATTTATACGGTACCATTAATCTGGCAAAATGGGTCTAAGCTCTCAAGAGGCAAGAGACACATTTACAAGAAACATCCTTCACAAACAGTAAGATGAAGTCATTAATGTGAAGGAATTTGTTCCCTAAGAACGGACAAGGATGAAATTTTACTCCCTCACAGAAAAATCCTTCCTGCTGAACAACTACTAAGAAAAGAAGAAGCTGCTTTATATGGATTAGAAGTCAAGAGTCAGACAGATAAATCTTTAAAACATCTAATACTCGACGTCGTTTGGTATGGCCAGAACTTATACTGTGAGTCTTTTGCATGCAATGTATCATTCAGCAATGGTCTCTGCCCTCAGGAGATCCCTTAGTGCAGTGATGGCTAACCTTTTTACCGTCGTGTGCCAAAAACAGGGGAAGTGGAGGGGGTCATGCACATTCGTGCCTATACCCATAATTCAATGCCCCCCTGCGCCCCACCCCCCTGCTCTCCGCGCTCCAGAGGCTTTCTTGGAGCCTGGGGACGGAGAAAACGGCCTTCCACACCCCCTCCGGAGGCCAGAAACAGCCTGTTTCCCGATGCCCGGAAGGCCAGTTTTTTCACTCTCCCCAGGCTTCAGAGGCTTTCTTGGAGCCTGGGGAGGGTGAAAACGGCCTTCCCCACCCCTCTGGAGGTCCTCTGGAGGCCAGAAACAGCCCATTTCCCGACTTCTGGTGGGCCCGGAAGACCCGAAAATCAGATGGCCGGCACGTGCATGTGAGCTGGAGCTGAGCTAGGGCAATGCTCGCATGCCCACAGATAGGGCTTTGCGTGCCACCTGTGGCATGTGTGCCATAGGTTTGCCATCATGGCCTTAGTGCAACTGACTAGTAAGTTTAAGAAGGATCTGTAGGATTACCCAGTTTAGATTACTGTAGCTTGACAAGCCCAAAGTATTTGGACAAAGTACAGCCTGACTAGGTGGCTCAGTGGCTAAGACACTGAGCTTGTCGATCAGAAAGGTCGGTGGTTTGAATCCCTAGTACAGCTCTCCTGCGTGAGCAGGGGGTTGGACTAGATGACCTCCAACGTCTCTTCCAAGTCTGTTACTGTTACTTATTTGTAAACGGGCAGATTTTTTTTGGCCTAATAGATATTTAACTATAGCTCATGTACTTTCACCCCACGGATTTAACAAAACATTTGGAAAGTATTTGTGCATCCCTCAGATTTGGGGGACAATTGTTTTATGTTATATAAACATGAATCCTGAAAGCAAACTGGCCAAGTTTAGTCCACAAAATCTTTCCGTGTGGGAAAATGCTGTGGCTGGCCACTTTCACACAAGTTCTGAACTGATTGGAAAGCAACTCCAGAGCGGTGTGGGTGAGCACCACTAAGTTCATTTCCTGTTTGGTTGCAGTGCAGCTAGAATGGCCATTTTCTACATGGGAGAGACATCTTGCCTCATCCACTCTACAGATTCCAATCCTCTAACCAAGGACCAACACTAACCAAGTGTGCCTTTTTTTTTTAATAAAAAAAAATCATTTAACGGGCTGAACTTGTTTTAAGGTTTGGATGAATAATCTGAAGGACTGAAGGTCCTTGGGGTGGGGTGGGTCAGGGTCAGCCTAGTAAGTAAAGGGGGGGGGGAGAAACCATCCTGTGGATGACAGTGACAAGGATTCAAGTTCAACTCAAGGCAAATTTGCCTTTTTATCCCACATTTCACGGTGACAGAAGCAGGGTGGATTTGATTTAAATTGAGTTGATTTAAATCACGATTTAAATCACTACTAAAAAGGCTTGATTTAAATCAACTCAATTTAAATCATAATTTTTAAAGAGCAACTGTCATCTCTGCTACTCCTTTGACCCATTGTTGACTCACGGATAGTCCCAGTGTTGCAGAATATACAGCTTCATGCTACATAACTAAGCTCCATTTCATGCTGAATAAACTAAATTATTTATGTATCTTAAATAGAAAGCTATCTTACAATAGATTTTTACCCCAAAAGTTTTTTATTAAAATAAATTTGATAAAAATCAAAAAAATCCAATTTAAATAAAAAAAATCCAATTTAAATAAAAAAAAATCTGATTTTTTTGATTTTTTTAAAAAAAATCATTGATTTTTATCCACCCTGGACAGAAGTAAAGACAATCATGGATTGCCCTGACTGTTTTTGAGGATTTAGGGTGTGAAATGGTGCGGTAAGTGCCCATAGTTGCTTTTATCCTTTTTTTCTATCAACTGTAATATCAAGCATTGCCAGTAGAGGGCTCCTTATAATCACAAATCCATTCAACAGAGTCTGAGTTACTGCTGATTGGCAGAATTGCATCAAATACTCTTGTGTCACTCACTATTTCTCCAGACTGCGGCTCATAAAGGGTGGGCTGGGAAGTGCCACTAGTAATCCAAATGACGCCAGTGAGTGCTACATAGCACAGTCCAGTTATGTTGCTGATGAAGGGGCCGAGGCGCTGGATCAACTTGCCATCCTGGGACCAGATGCCAACAGTCTGGTCAAAGGAGCCCGAAAGCACCCTGCAAATGAATTCCCATGTCAGTGCTTCAAGGAAATAGGAAATCACAGTGAATGGAGGGCTAGTGGAGTTTTCAAGCAGCTGGTTAATACCCCACATTTAACAAATGCTGTATTTTCAGTATGTTGGAACCAAGGGAGAATCTTTTTCCATCAACAATTCTGTTTATACCATTCAGTTGTTTTTCTCTCTGCCAGCAGTTCTATTTAAACCCTGAATTGTCCAGTTCCTCTTTGTGGTAAACACCTTCCCCAAACGTCTACCTCTTTCATTTGTTATAGTCCAACCATTATGACAACACAATTCAGAGGAAAAGGCACCTCTTTCGGCCTGTACCTTCCCAGTAACGGGGGCAAAGTTCCCACTAAAAGCATGTGGACATGTAGAAGGATGCAAAGAAGAAAAAAGGCCATGTGCCAAAGATCAAGTCCTTCATCTAGCTTGTACCTTGTAGTTTCTTGCTGGCGCACCAGAATCAAATGGGTGATGGCTGCATTGTGGGCACGTGAGATGCACTGCTTCTTTGTCAGGCCTTTTCTGCCTGCGGTCTGGTAAGTGTCAAAGATAAGCAGTTTTTTGTCATACCTGAAATTGGTGAGGAGGAATGATCAACCAAAGATGAACTTGGATTCAGTAGGCTTTGTTTAAACTTTTCAGCAGCCAGCTCAAAGCATACCAGAGAATCTTATTGGGACTGGCAAAATGTGGCTTCTATTTTCAAAAAAGTGCTGTAATTCACATAATTGTCCTTCAGAGCAATCCAGTACCCACAAGACTATTTTTTTAAAAAATTTTTGCTGAGCTGTTCTGGGTTCCTTTTGATAAGTCTCTTCTTGTAACATCAACAATGGACACAGGATTTCAAATTACAAAGCAGCTATTTGACCTTCTCCAACATATATGTTCCTATGACTCCCATGACTTCCAGCCAATATGAATGTTGAAGTGGTCACAGGAATTTGGGGGGGGGGAATCCTATCTTACAAATCTGGAGATTACCAAATAGTCAAAAACAGGTATACCAATGGCTGTAATTTATTATTGGCATCCAAAATATTTAGATTCTGAACCTGCCTCCAGGGGGAAAACTATCTCCACTTCTAAACTCACCCAGCAGTATAAATGTGATTGTCAAGGCAGGTGATGCAGGATACAATGTCTTTGTGAGTCCATTCAGAAAAGCTTTGGGTAATGTTGACTATGTGCCCAGATTCTTTTTTTTCATCCAAGGGGAAAACTGTCAGGCGTCCTTTGCTGCCACAAAGAAGGAGATGCCGAGCCAGGCTGATTGCCAAGGTGAAGATGGGGTAGCCCAACTGTAGAGAAAAAAAGAGGGCAGGTCTACCTAAAGGACATAGAGACTGAGA
Source organism: Pantherophis guttatus (assembly GCF_059756535.1). Classification (NCBI taxonomy): domain Eukaryota; kingdom Metazoa; phylum Chordata; class Lepidosauria; order Squamata; family Colubridae; genus Pantherophis; species Pantherophis guttatus. The sequence continues at coordinate 205,719,050 of NC_142064.1, read as the reverse complement.
AAGGCATCACTGTCATAGCACAATCTAAACACAATTAGTCTCAGTGATCTCAATTAGACTGACCAGTAAGACACCTGAGTCCTACAGGCAGACAAGTCCACTCTTGTTAAAAGAACAGCTCAGACATTTTTTTAAAAAAAGTTCTTATAATCCTAAATGGCTTCTAAATGCTTCCAAGGCAGATTTCTAAGATAATTTTAGTGCCCCAGAATCCCCAGGGAATCATTCTCAAGGCTGAGATACCCTTGAATGGCAAGTGCCTGACATAATCATTCTATAACCTTATGACACCATGTTTGCCATGAGCTGGAGATTATTGAAGTTGCAGTGCATGGTGAATACAAGGTGACTAGATCATTGGTGAGCATGAGGTTGGGGAAAGTTCTTGAACTCCTGCAATCAATTCTGTACAATAGCTTGTGATTTCAGAAAACGTTATTACTGATCTTATTATGATTGGATTCCTAGTCCTAAGGTGTCATGAGGTGCCACTCTTACCAGAATACGCTCAAGCACTGTACCACCTGGAGCCCAAACCAGCACAGAGCTGTCATTGGAGGCAGAGAAGAGGAGCCGTGCCTGTATCCAGGAAAGGAAGTGGGTGACCCAGCCAGCATGTTCTTTGGTGCACAAGGTCATGTGCCCACTTTCCATGTCCCACCATTTGATCACTCCATCTATCAGAGTAATAAAGGTGACATGCTACTTATGTGAACAGGAGTTCACTTCAGGAAGAACCTGGAATTTTTATTTATATATGCATATAAATATAGATTCCATCCATCTATATGCATAGATGGAACAGAAAAGCTGTTTCTTGGTACATACAGAAAGTTAAATCTTGTTCTCATCTTTGTTGTAACAGAAATTAGACCTGTTATACTGATGTTATTAGCTGCCATTCAGACCCAATTGGCCATTGCATGACAGATGCAGGAAGCTGGCTCTGGAGTGGAGTTAGATGCAAATATTTAAAGTTAGAACCCCAGAAAAATGTTCCTTCCCAACATGGACTCACCTTCAAACCCAGTGAGACATTCCCGTCGAGCTGAATGGTAGCCAAGAGCTGTTATTGAACAGCGGTGACGTTCCTTTATTCGCAGGTGCTCTTGCATAGCCATTATCTATAGGTGGAAGGAAGAATAGTATGAAGAACAGGCATTAGAATGTGGTCACACACGCACATTCACCCTGGGATATTGTTTTAATGTGTCAGTCTCATGTTTTTGAAATCAGCAACTATGCTCCTTCCAAAGGTAGAGCTGAGTTTAACATAGGTAGAATAAGGGGTGGGAGAGGAATTTACTTTGGAAGGCTTATGAAGGCTGCATGAGGACACGAGTGAGATGAGATTGTGTGTGTGTGTGAGAGAGAGAGAGAGAGAGAAATTTTCAGTGTTAGCAAATATAAAATAATTTGAAACAATTTTAGGCTGAATGTTGATATGTGCTGTAGAGTTTTCCTACTGCATTGTATCTAAATCAGTGCAAAAGTGCACGTGAATCAATCTGATATGAGGGGAGGGGAGATAAAGCAAAACAGAGGCTTCTGGCTGACCCTTGAATGGCAGACAACACAACAGGGGCCAAAAAGATGGCTGTAACTGTGCAGTGCAGTCCAAGCAGTGCTCAGATGACACCCGATGCCTTAAAACCGCAACATATGTAATCATGTGTGGAAGGATGGCTCTGCTAATCTGTTGTAGCCAGCAAAGGCAAAGTGGCATCTCTTAAAACTTTAATCCATCTCAGTAAACGACTAGGTTATGATAATCCATGTCTGGGCAAAAGGAAGTTCTCTTATCCCTCTTCACCTCATCCTCCCAGCCTCTCTTCAACTTTATCTCAATACAGCAAACAACCATCTTAAATGGAAATAAATTGCCCAGGTTTCTTTGGAAATAACCAGAAATGAAAATTCAACAATGAACAATGTTCTGGCACAGGTGTACCAAAACACACAAAAAAACCCTTCAGCAAATATCTAGTCCTTTTAACCCAGGGGTCAGCAACCTGTGGCTCTGGAGCCACATGTGGCTCTTTCACACCTCTGCTGCGGCTCCCTGTCACTCAAAATATGCATTGTAACTGCCAATGTGTGACACCCGCCGGCACACAATTTATTGAGCTTTTCAACCTCCAGTAGGCCAACCATGGATAAATCCAAGAAAAGAAAAGTTTCAGAAGAAAACAGAACATTTAGTTCAACTACATATGCTAGTTTTGTGGCCGCTCAAGAAATAGTCAGGCACAGGAAAGGTTTTTGTGGCTCCCGGTGTTTTCTTTTCTGTGGGAAACGGGTCCAAATGGCTTTTTGAGTGTTTAAGGTTGCAGACTCCTGCTTTAACCATTGTGTAGAAAGGGAATGCCAGGAAACGATTTTTTTTCCCTCCTGAAAAAAAAGTTGCATTGTTGGGGGTGTGTGTGTGTACAGCAGTGCTTCTTAAACTTTTTCCTTCCTTACCCCAAACCGCTGGTCAGGAAGTACTTATTTAAAACGTCCCTGTTGTGATACGGTAACGGGTTCGTGTGTCGTTACTCAAAAGGAAACCACTTCTGCCCAGTTTGGGGTAATTTACCCAAGTTTGGGAAGCACTGGGGTTACAGTCCGAGATTTACCACACAATTTCCCAGCTTCGCCTAAGATCGCTTGCAGTAGTAGGTCTCCCATCTCGGTTCCCTAAGAATGACAAACGACTGTGATTCCACCGCCCTCCTGTGAAGCCCCCCCCCCTCCCCACCGCCTCCTTTCTCCGAGACTTGCCCAGATACGCCTGGAGGATTTATCGCAGAGTTCTTGGCGTCTCAGTCGGTGGCGGCGCCTGGGAACTCGGAATTAGCTTCAAGTCTCGTTTACTTCCTCCGCCTGTCGCCATGGAAATGAAGTGAAGCGAGGGCGGGCGAAAACTAATCCCAGCACTGTTTTTTCGGCAGCGAATTGGAGTCGTGAGGATGCGATGTGCCGGGTGGACAGCCGAGGCCGCCGAACAGCAGCACCTCAATTTCTACTTCCTTCAGATTTTTTTTCAGTGATGGACGGAAAGAGTTGCATCTGCAGCCCTGTTCCTTGCGAAGGCATGCGCGCTTTTTAAAATTGTATAGGGCTTTCCCCCCCCACCCCGAGGAGCATCGGGGAGTTTCCATGATTTTATTTTTCTCACACCTATCCTGCAAGATTGAGAGACAGTGATTAGATCACATTCACCCAGTGCTTTAGGGGATCAGTGGGGATTCTCCGCATTTTAAAACACCTCTTCCCAATCTGGGTCACATACGTTGAATTATAATTAAAAATTATGTCCAGATGTCATAGATTTGTGTTGTTTAAAAATCTTGAAAGTTGTGGTCCAACATTTCTGGGAAATGCAAAGTTGAGGAAGACACTCCAGCCAGCAACCCCTGCTCCACTCTTTCCCCTTGAATCCTAGAGTTGGAAAGGGCCACTTAGATCACTGAACCCAACTCATAGCTCAACACAGGAATCCAAAAGTCTGTAGAGATTCTCAGTCTTCCAGGTCATGGTTGTCCTAAAGGTGCTTTTTCAGGAGGCAACTGGACTTTCTTGTTGGGTTTTTTTGTTGGTCTTTTTGAAGAAACATCTTCAAAAGAAAAACAAGGAAGTCCAGTTGTCTCCTGAAAAAGCATCTTTGGGACAGGAATCAAAAATTAAATCATACTGAGATGATTTCCTAATATTCAGTTGGAATCTGCCTTCTAGTATTGTAAAGCTGTTATGTCATGTTCTGCTCTTTGCAATGTCAGGCAAATAAGCTATAATATATATTTAATTATTACAAGTTTGGGATCCAACCCAAATATTCTTCTGCATGACATCTTTCCAGTGTTGTCATAATTCCTTCAGTCCTCCTTTGAGAGCTAAACATCCCCTATTCCTCCGACTTTCTTTGTAGGACATTATTTCTACTTCGCTGATTCTTTTTTTTTCTCTGAATTTGGTCTTGAATTTCTTGAAAGACATGATCAGAACTGGAATTCTGTAACTTAAGGGAGAGTCTGGCTAATGCAGAATGTTGTGTAACAGTTACTTCCGGTGATTGGGAAACTATCATTCTAATGATGCAGTTGAAAATTGTGTTTGTCTTTTTAGTGGCTATGACAAACTGCTGACTTCTATTCAGAATAGGATTCATGCTTGCTATTATGAAGTCCGATAACTGTGCATTTAATTGTTTTTTTTCCTAAATGAACTTTTGACTTCATGTCTGTTATTTCAGTTTGTTATTTTTAGCCTACTCTTTACTCAAGGTATGTTTTTTTTTTCATTTTTATCTTCTAAAGTATTAGTCTCCCCACCTCTATACATGTTGGAGATTCACCTCAAATAGATATGTCATCAGCCCATTTATAATTAGATTGCTAATTGGAAGGTTATGAACAAATATCAAATTCTTAGCTTTTGTCAAATGTGTATTATGTTCATAGTATTCTGACAAACTATTAAGGAAGACATCCAATTAAAAAATGAGAAATAAATCTGTTCTTTACAAATCTATGTAGACTTCTAGTAATCACTGCATTGTTTTCAAAGTATTGACAAATTTATTGTGTTAGACTTTGCTGTAGAAATTTCCTAAATGTTATTACAAAATGGGCTGCTCGATAGTTCTTGGCTCCTCTCTTGGACTATATTTGAAGATACAGACAACCTTTGCTCTTCTTTAGGCATATGGCAATGCACCCATTCGCCAGAATTTCTTACAGATTTGACTAAATCATCACTGCAAATTCTTTATTTTAGGATACACTCTACCATATTTTGGTGATTTGAATTCATAGATGACCAAGAGGTATTTCCTGAGTATGTTTCACTATGTTTCAGTCAACTTCTGAGTTAAGTAATCTTTCCTTTGTGAGTCATACACTTGTTTTTGTCTCCTTTGCTACAGCTATGTTTTTATAATGCCTTAGTAATTATACGCTGATGACACCCAGCTGTACATCTCCAGCCCGGACCACCCCAACGATGCCCTTGAAGTGATGTCCCGGTGTCTGGAGGCCGTGCGGATCTGGATGGGGAGGAACAGGCTCAGGCTCAACCCATCCAAGACCGAGTGGCTGTGGTTTCCGACGTCCCGACATAGTCAGTTGACACCATCGCTGACTATTGGGGGCGAATCGCTGGCCCCCACAGAGAGGGCTCGCAACTTGGGTGTCCTCCTGGATTCACGGCTATCTTTAGAAGAGCTCTTGACGGCCATGACCGGGAGGATTTTTCATCAGGTTCGCCTGATTCGCCAGTTGCGTCCCTTTCTGGATCGGGACTCCCTACACAGAGTCACTCATGCCCTCGTCACTTCCCGCCTGGACTACTGCAACGCTCTCTACATGGGGCTCCCCTTGAGGAGCACCCGGAGGCTCCAACTGTCGCAGAGTGTGGCCGTGCGGGTGGTTATGGGAGCAACATGGCGCTCCCGTGTGACACCTCTCCTGTGCGAGCTGCACTGGCTCCCGGTGGTCTTCCGGGTGCGCTTCAAGGTTCTGGTTACCACCTTTAGAGCACTCCATGGCTTAGGACCTGGTTATTTACGGGACCGCCTACTACCACAAGCAGCCTCCCACCGGCTGGTACGCTCTCATAGAGAGGGGCTCCTCCGGGTGCCGTCAGCTAAACAATGTTGACTGGCGGCTCCCAGGGGGAGGGCCTTCTCCCCCAGGGGGAGGGCACCCACTATCTGGAACGAGCTCCCCCCAGAGATACGGAGGATTCCGGATCTACGCACTTTCCGCTGTGCTCTTAAGATTCTTCTATTCCAGCAAGCTGGCCTGGCCTAATTTTCTCCCCTGTTTTAAAATTCTTTTACATCAAAATTTTAATTTGTTTTAAATTATTGGGATTTTTTAATTGTCTTGGGCTAAATTATTTAATCTGGTTTTAATTATATCTTTTAACTTTTGTATTTATGTATTTTATTTTGTGCCTGTTCACTGTCCTTCAGGAGTAGGGCGGTATATAAATCTAATAAAAGACAAAAAAGACAAAGAAAAAAAGTAATTTCTAAGAGTAAGAGGTCTTTTTCTATGGGATATCATTGATGAACTCAGTGCTTTAATATCCATAAGTGGAGACTAGGCTGTTTTCCTCAGCCTGGGATCTAGGCCAAAGAGATATAGTAGAGACAGTTCTAAGAATGGAAGCAGCTGTGGGAATGGAAAGAACAATTCATGCTTCTCAAAACTTCTGTTGGAATAATAAAGTGAGATAAGAGAGAAAGTAAAATGGCTGTCCTGATTTACCTTGCTTGTTTTGTAATTCAATATCCCCACTTGCCACCCCTGTACAAGAAGCTTTTTCCTGGGCAGCATTTTACCCTGTTTCTTACCCAGTAAAGAGAAAGAATCAGAAATGAATGGCTGAAGGAAGTGGTGACAACAGCTAAATCTTTACAAAGGTACACATTGAGAAATAAGCAACATATGGACAGGAAGTACAATTAGACTCTCAAGAAGCACTTGTCCCCTGAAGAACAAGAATCTGTTTCCAACTTCTCTTTTTCGTTCTCTCTCTTTTATTATTAACTGGAAGAAAGAAGGAAGGAAGGAAGGAAGGAAGGAAGGAAGGAAGGAAGGAAGGAAGGAAGGAAGGAAGGAAGGAAGGCATTCCCCACTTAGAAAGGCCTAAACCAGTGCTAGCAATAATGGTGCAACTTTCACTCCAGATTCCAGTATGTTGTTTAGCTAACATTATGTTTTACTTTATAATAATTAAACTTTTACAATTTTCATACCTACATTAAAAGTAGAGAAAGAAAAACTGATGGATTACCAAACACAGTTTAAAATTTTTGATGATTAATTGGGAAGTGTCATGACTCTTTATGGTAACAAAGTATAGTGTCTGAATTTTGATATTTTTTCTGAAAAGAATACTGTTTTGCATTGACATAGAGCAGAATGTCAAGAAATACAAATTGAAATTGCACACTATTACAGATCATAATCTCTTGACTGCATGAAAATCTAGAAAGGTCTTTTTCCATTGATTTGACAGAACAATATATAAACAATGGTAAATTGCGCTGTTAAATTTCTGTGAGTAGGAAATGACCATAGTGCTCCTCATTCTGAAAAATGTGGTCAGGAACTTCAGATTGACAAAAGGAATTACGATAGACTGGAACATTCCTCTGATGCTTTCCATATATATTTTGCTTAACTATTCTTTTTCTTGATGCAGATTCATGATTTTATGTAAAAAAAAAAAAAAGAGATTATTGGAAAAAATTATTTTCTCCCATCTGGGAGGGAGAAGGTGAGATTGTTTTAAGTACAGCACACAGTAAGATTGCAAGAATTGAATGTGATAGAGAAGAAGAGTCCAGGAAAGTGAGTTTTCAGGGATTTCTTTGTTTGAAAATAGAATAAAAGTATGAGAGTTGAGATTCAAAACATTGGGAAAGCACTGGTTTGGGCAAGACTCTGCTACGTTATGTACTTATGTTTCAACCGTTTTTAAAATAGAAAATAATGTTTGTAGTGTATTCAGAGTAATTGATCTTTATTTTTTTTAAAAAATCCACAGAGTAGCTTTCCATGGTGAAAATAAACCTGTGTTTATAAACCTTGGGGGTGGGGGAACTGCATACTAACAGTAACTACAATGACAGTCTTGTTCTCAGTCAGCCACTGGCATACCCTTGCAATCAGAAAAGACGAACCCTCCCTGAAATTAGGATAACCTCTTCTCTTCCTCAGATATGCATTTTATAGTGCAAAGGAAAGGAATATTTGTTGCCATATTCTTTAAAAAATGAGAAAGGTGGCTATTTCTTACAAAATAGCTGTTACTCGTAGGCATGATTAAAATAGTAATACAATTTAATGCCCATTTTCAAAGAACAGCCATGTTGATGAAGAAAGTTAACAGCCACACCTGCTTGGTGGTTCTGCTTCACCATTAAACCATCCTTCCAAGCAGCCTCCATGTTTCCAGTGTCTTTCTCCCCACTTGGAACTGAACCCAGAGGGACGTTTCTTCAGGGGTGGGTTCTACTTACCTTTACTACTGGCTCGCAGCGGGGCCGCGCGCTTAGAGAGGGCTGCATGCGCAGAAATGTTTTGATGAGGTCGGGGTTGGTGGGCGGAGCCTCCCGCTGGTTTTACTACCGGAGGCAACCCACCACTGCATTTCTTCCAACAATTTGGCACCCAAAAATGAGACTCCAAGCTAACCTAACCAATGGACCTGGCCCAGGTAAGCCTCCCTTGCTGGCAGCAGACCCACTGAGTCTGTGGGTGAGTTTTCCTGCACCTTGGACATTTGGAACAAAGGTTTTAAGGGGTTTTGAGTGTTGAGCTGAAAGGCTGCTTAGAAAGAAGGTGAGTACCTCTGTTTTTTTTTAACTTTTAAAGCCCAGAAAAGTAAAGGAAATGTGTGTATGCTTGTGTGTGGGTGCGTGTGTGTGTGTGTGTGTGTGAGGACCCTTCTCTCAATCACAGCTGGATCTTGCTCCCTCTGTGCCTTTCCCAGCCACAGAAAGGCTCTGGTCTACCAACAGAGCCTGGAAAGTATAGGAGGTCAGGCCAGAGCACAGGACCTTCTGTTAGGGAAAGGGAGAGAGTGTGTGAAAATGGAATGGAAAAATGAATGAGAGAGTTAAACTTGGGCAACTAGCTAAGAAGTCACTGAGCAAAGCCCTAAAAAAAAAAGGAGGGGTCCTTACCTCTGGGAAGCAAGCAGAGGTGCCCCCCCCCGACTTTAGTGAGTCCAAAAACTGAGGCGGGAAAAGGAAAATGGCCAGGGAAGGAGGTGCCCTTACTCACTGCAGGGAGCAGTGGAGTCCTCCCGGACTGTTTTTAGTCTGCAAATTGACAGCGGATGTTTCCCTACAAACGAGGGGCCCTTACTCTGATAGGAACCAGAGTCCTCCTGGACCCTTTTTGGTCTGAAAACTACTGGCGGGGGGGGGCGGTCTCGTTTAGGAAGCTCCATTCATCGGGACCCGGCAGGGCCGAATTGAATCCCTACATTGGAAAGGGAAACATGGGATGCTCTAGCTCGAGGGTCAGGATAGGCTCCCCTGTGGAAGACTTGCTTGATGCCTGGGATGAAAAGAGGCAGTTGCCTGTCCAGGTGGGCATGAAAAAGGAAAAAGGTTGTATAAAGAAGTGGGCTTTGCTCAGGGATGAAGCTGGAAAACCAATTTGGCTAAACAAAGGTATTTAAAAGAAAAGGGAAACATATAAATAGGAATGGGGCATTTGTTTGTTTGTCTCTCTTCTTCTCTTTCTTCCATGCAACCACGTGATATGTTTGTTAAGATTTGTGCCTTCCCTAATTTAACTGAGATTTATGATGGGAATGACCAGTGTGTATGTGTATAAACCTGAGAGTTCTGTTTTCTTCTCTTTTTCTCCTTGCTTTTGTGTGTGTATTTATGTCAAAGTCTCTGTGTGCCCTCAAGGTAATTGTAACTGTAAAATGTCTCCAGTCCAAAAGACAAAAAATTTAAATTGCTAGAAAGAGTTAAAAGCTTGCTTTCACCCCGTTTTGTCTGGCCCACAAAACAGGGTGAAGAAAACTGAGTTCATTTTTCCTTTCCTCTGCACCATTAAGAACAGCCCAAGGTTATGAAGGAATGTTTTAAATTCATTTACAAGAAAAATTTCATTTTTGCATTTACTGTTTGTTTAAATGATTTCATTTGTCCATCCTTTTCCTGAAGCATGTGAATCCAGTTTTTTCTTTCTCATCTGTTATGTCCCCATCAGTTGAAACTGATTTATCTGTTTACTAATTGCAGTACTGATGTGGTTTTTTCTCCCTCGAACCCTGCCTGCAAGCTATCTACTCACCCCCACTCTACCTCCTCATCTCTAATCCTCCTCTATTCCTTTCCTGGGTGGATCCCCAGCAAAGGGGGGAGTGGGTCTTGTTCTCATGTCTTTTAGCCCTGCGCAGATGATTCTGTAACATGTGGAAACAGATGCTGATTCCAGAGGAGACCTTCCATTCATTTGAGCCAGAGAATTGGGTTTGGATCCAGTCACCAAAAGAGTCATCACAGCAACCAGAGTGGAGCAGACCTTCCCAAGCCTTATCACGAAGCCAAATCTAACAAACTTGAAAGAAAGGACCCTGAGATGGACAAGTAAAGACTAAAAGACTCTTTTCAATCCCCAGAAGACAGATGGAAAGACTATGGGGGAGGGTGGAAATTCATTGTAAGGTTTTCTTTCTTGTCTCATTTATGTTGTAATCAGTTAAATGGATTCTTGGAGGGATTGCATTTGGGAGTGGTTGGCACAGCAAGTTATGAACACCTTGGACTTCTGTCTAGTGGGAGGGAAATTTGTCCAGCATGTTTGTATTGCCTGTATTGTGAAAGTAGCTGCATACACACGCACACACAGAGAGACACCCCATTCAGAATCATCCCCTTCACCTATCTCCACACAAAGCTCCTTCTAGGTTGATTTTTTGCTCTGTGGCACTAAGGCCCAAGCAGTCATATCTCCCTGCTAATTCCATGGGAGAGGGGCATTCCCCTCAGGCAATTTCCTCACTTGAAGAAATAGTAGAAAAGAGATCTCCAAACTCCAAGTCCTGATTGTGACTCACAAAGGATGCTGCCCAGCTGCCCACTAAAAACAGGATATGTTGCACTGGTGGTCTCATGAGAAAGAGTCCCATTGTGTGTAATTTTAAAAATACGGTACTAAATAGCCTGGATTGCACAATAGCTAACCTCAATTTGGCCTCATAAAAGTAAGAGCTAGGGCAGGTTCAAGAAACAACCCTTGGAAATGGGTAGCCTGTAGTTATTTAAAGGAAAACCATGGCTGTGAAGAATTTTGGGACTTGTTGCTTGCTTAAAACCTGACTATAAGCTCACAGAAAGTGACATCTAACATCTGCAAATAATTGGCATAGAAAATTGGATACTGTAAATTTCTTCCCAGAACTTTTGCCCTGGTTGTTAGACCTTCATGAGTTGAAAGCTCTCCTTTTGGGAGCCACTGAGGGAATCCTTTTCTGCTACCTCTATCAATGCCTTGCCCTTTGCATCAGAAAAATTAAAAGCACCCATCAGGTCTCCCTAATCTGATCAATTTTTAATGTTTTGCCAATAAAATATGGGTGCTACCCACATATTTTGGCAAAAAAGTGGGGGGGGGGTTGAAGAAACACCAACCCCGCTTAGAAGAAAGAAATATTCTAGCAAATATTAAAAAGGCAGAATATTGTATTTCCCTGGATGAGAAAAGGATAAACATGTTTTTAAAGACAAAGTAGCTCCCCCTACTTCAGCTCTAGGGTGATGGGATTAAGACATGGCCCTCAGGATATGATAGGATTAGCCCTCTACCCATCTAACAGCAGGGCTCACTGCATTGCAAAATCGCCTAGGGACATTACATCAGCCCACAGTTCAACCAGACTTATCTCAGACAAACTCCTAGGATTTGCACATGACCCCTACAGCAACCAATGGGATACCTGCCCTTACACAGGAACAGGAAGCTCTAAAACGGGGCCCCAAAGAGGGTATAAATATCTCTTTCTCTCTCCTCCGTGTGTTCTTCTACCCAGAATCACAAGTGCTTGGTGGTTCTGGTTCACCATTAAACCATCCTTCCAAGCAGCCTCCATGTTTCCAGTGTCTTTCTCCCCACTTGGAACTGAGCCCAGATGGACATTTCTTCCAACATTGACTAATGGCACTTATTCTAAGTAAACCTGTAACTCGTAGGTAATCATTGTTAAATCTTCACAATAAAGGCCATTTTCCATGCAAAAGATGAATAAATATATAGTAGCCCACTGGAAATTGCAGGCCTTGCATCACATCACAGGTGATTCACTGTGCATAACAGTCACTCCACAAATTTTCATTCATTTGCTAAGACTTTAACTGGCATACTGTGAAATGTATTGAGAAAATCACAGACACGCAGGAAAACATACATATAGGATCTGATATTCTGTGCAAGCCAAGCTAATAGTATCAGAAAATATAAAGCAACTAAAACATGGGAAACTGAAAAAAGTCCCCTGATTGCTTCAGTTCTAAAAATGAATTCAGTACATAATCTAAACATTTTCTGGAATATCAAGCCTGAATACTAAGTGCTTGCTGAAGGACTATATATAGATACAAAACATAGCCAAGTGAGAGAGAACCACCCACAATCATTGTCCAAAACTTTAAAAATTCAGACAAATGTGTTAGTGAATTAATTTCTGCTGCTGTTTCTTTCTCTGATTGTTTGGGAATGATTTAGTGTACCCACTTGGGGGTCAAGTGGATTCTGTTTGCAGCAGATGTCACAAGAATAGAGGGAAATAAATAGGCTAAGAGCATGAACCATATAGATACAGAGGGTATATAGATACCTTAGGCCAGTGGTGAAATCCAAATTTTTTTACTACTGGTTCTGTGGGCACTGCTTGGTGGAGGTGGGGTGGCTTGGTGGGCATGGCAGGGGAAGGATACTGCAAAATCTCCACTCCCACCCCGCTCTGGGACCAGACAGAGGTGGTATTTGCCAGTTTTCTGAACTACTTAAAATTTCTGCTACCAGTTCTCCAGAACCTGTCAGAACCTGCTGGATTTCACTCCTGCCTTAGGCTCCAGCTACCTCAAACTTGTGAAGGGACCCGCTGTTAAAATGGATCAGTCTTTCACATACTGCCTGCTCTGTCCAGTGATGGTGATGATGATGATATTATTATTATTATTATTATTATTATTATTATTATTATTATTATTATTAATTTATTTGTCAAGAATGTATTTGGTAATAAGTATAAGCATGGATTGGATACATAAAGTAGATACAAATAGAAGAAACATTAGGACAGGGAAGGTAGGCACGCTGGTGCTCTTATGCAACCCCTTACAGACCTCTTAGGAATGGGGTGAGGTCAATAGTAGACAGTCTTAGGTTTAGCCTTAATTTTGGGGGTTTTGGGATGAAACCACAGAGTCAGGTAGTGCATTCCAGGCACTGACCACTCTGTTGTTGAAGTCATATTTTCTGCAATAGAGTCTGGAGCGGTTCACTTTAAGTTTGTATCTATTGTGTGCTCGTATTGTGGTTGAAGCTGAAGTAGTCACTGACAGGTAGGACATTGTAGCAGATAATTTTATGAGCTACGCTTAGGTCATACCGAAGGCGGTGTAGTTCTAAGTTTTCTAAGCCCAGAATTTCAAGTCTGGTGGCATAAGATATTTTGTTGCGAGCAGAGGAGGACTCTTCTTGTGAAATATTTCTGGACATGTTCAGTTGTATTAATGTCTGATATGCAGTGCGGGTTCCCGACCGATGAGCTGTATTCGAGAATTGGTCTAGCAAATGTTTTGTATGCTCTGGTTAGGAGTGTGATATTACCGGAGAAGAAGCTACGCAAGATTAGGTTTACAACTCTTAATGCCTTTTTGGCAATGTTGTTACAGTGGGCTTTGGCACTTAGGTCATTAGATATGAGTACTCCAAGGTCCTTGACAGAGTGAGGGTAGGTGAAACCCATCTCTGATGGTAGATACATAAACAGAAGCTTCTTATTTCCTATTAGACAGTATCTCTTACAAATGGCCATAGGAAACTAATAGGACATTAGTGGCTTCTGTTCTGTATTTAAACAGCAGTCACTCGCAATCAGTATCATTTTAGAAATTCAACCATTGTAAGCACCACCCTCCACGCATGCACACAGGGCCCTCCCGCATGCGTCCCACTGCACATCCACCCCTTGCATATGCCCTGTGCCCCGCACATGCGTAGCAGACACTCGAAGACCAGCCGGCCGGTGGGAAGTTTGTGCGCATGCACAGTGGAGCTGAACTGGGGCGAAAGGGCGTGCCCTAGGTTCGCCATCACGGGTATAGGGTCTCCTGCTTGAGCAGGGGGTTGGAGTAGAAGACCTCCAAGGTCCCTTCCAATTCTGTTATTCTGTCCTGTGCATAATAGCTGCAGCTGTTGAAGAATGCTAGGAAACAGTCATCTTTAGGTGGATGGCAGTGTGTTGACTTTGGAGAGTGCCACAGTGCCTGTCAGCCAGTTGCCTTTGTGCTCGTCTGCTGCCTTCGATGTATCTGCTGGAGCTTGCCTTTATCCGTTGCATCCCCCGAGGGCTGTGTCTGGGGGTGCTAGAAAAATTCTTGGCTCCAGCCACAGATGCTCCCAGTCCCTTATCAGGGCGTGGGATCCTTTAAGGAGCCTTTGGCTGCAGCCTTGGACCATTTTCAACACTTTGGGCTGGAGGTGTCAGTGGGGCTGTGCTCATAAGGAAGGAGTCTCTCCCTTCCAAACCCCATTTTGAGCTGTGGTTTTGGTTTCCATGGTGACACTTCCTGTGGTAGAGAAAAGAGGTAGTGAATGCTGCACTGTGAGCGTGGCAAGCAGCTCCACTCCTTCTTTCTCTCCCAGCCGGGGATGCTCTGAAGGCCGGCTGCAGCCTCAGGGAGGGGCTGCTCCCAGCCTGATGGTCCTGGGTTTTAAAGTCTACCTGTGACAACAGCAGGAGAGGCATGCTGGGAAAACCCAAACATCTGGGTGTCCAAAATGGCCGAATGGTGAGTGAACGTACTTCAGCTGCTACTGGGGGAAGGCAAGGCCAGCAGCTGTAAAGGAACGTCTGGTCTTCCTGATGAAAAGGGCTCCTTCCTAAAATCTGATCCTGGCATTTGGGGGCTCTTTCCTTCAGGGGGAAGCATAAGCTAAGCTTCTAGTGACCTTCCCTGGTTTTCATGCCTCCCCAAGCCGTAGGTAGATTGGTGAGAGAGGGATTTAGCTCGGCTCTACTGCTGCAGCGGTAGGGAGGGTGGGATGTTCTTGTGTGTGTGCTGCCTTGTGATTTTGCCCTCTTCTTTGTAAACTATTTGAGAGAGGAAGGGCTCTTTCAAAGTAAAAACTCAGCAGCTGTTGCTTTGCTCTAGCTGGGGCATGTTTTTGCATGTTGAAGAGTTGCTGCGAAATCACGGTGCCTTTCAAACTCGCCAGGTTATACTGCATAATCTGCTGTGGAAACAGAACGGGCAGGCTTGAGTCTGTTATCAGGTTGCACAACTGAGCATGACTGGCAGCCACAAACAGAAAAGGAATGAATGTAATGAAATGATTAGATGGATCGACCTCATGGAATGCAGGAGCCTCTCACTGTCAGCAAAAGCTGTTGCAGGTTATGTTGACTTGTCCAGGGACCTTGTGCAACGATCCTTCCTTTTTAGAAGGAACTTACTCTAAATTAATCTCATGAAATCAGGTTCCTACTTGGAAAATGGTATGGTATTGCCTCTGGCTTTTCTAAATAGGAAGAAGCATGAAAAATAATGTCTTCATTGGGTTATCTTTACAGAAATCCTTCTGGCACAGCCCATGCACAGATTTAGTGGACTGAGGTCGAAATAAGGAGTTCTTTCATATAGTTTGTTCATGATCATTTAGCATTCAGACAGATTCAGACCAGTTTTGGCAAGGGCAGCTTTGGGCTTCAAGGGAAGTATAACTGTTTATGTTCTAGTTTGGATTCCTTGGAACTGACAGGGGTAATCACACTAGGCCTACCTACTGCAGCCTATTTGGGCTGCAGAAATCCAGAAGACCTATCGATCTTGACAAGGAGTTAGTATTTCCTGCATTTCTTTACTATTATCTAGTGGTAATTCAAACCTTTGCAATCTAGATACTAGTCTTGTCCCATCTATGCAACTTTCATTACTCATTTTTAGAATGATTAATGTGACCAGAAATGTCTCAACAGAAATCTGACTATTAGGAGTCGTGATAACTTGTGCAAATTCTGTCAGCAGCACTAGTAACAAACCAGAATGTTTTTACCCTGGGTCAGGGGTGGGAGACTATGTCTCTAGTCTAAGTTTTGGGTAATCCTCTGCCTAATATGATTCTGTATTCCTTGTATTTCTGTTTGCCCATGTGAATACATAGACAGTGACCAGTATAAGAGGATTACTCAAAAACAAAATAAAGAAAAATCTATTGAAATAGCAGTTAAATGTTATTGTACAATACAAAAATAAAATAATATGTTATACCCAGAATGATTAAAGCATAGCAAATGAGACAGTTCACCTTAAAGCAGGAGTCGTAAATTCCAATCATCAGAAGTGCCACACGAGAATTACTTCATCTGCCCAACACGGAAGCCTTTTCATACACTGATGCTAACATTTCTAGTGAGTCAAAAATTGAAGATGTAGTATCATGTATGCCATTAAAAATAAATATATTAAATTAAAAACAACTTTACCATAAAACAAATCTGCATGAGAAATAGCTGTACCATAGCACCATTTCCTTTTATCTCTTAACTAGTAGTTATTTTTCATTAATGAGAATGCCTTTGTTTGGTTTTAATATTCGGCTGTTATATAATCTGTTGTTCAAGATCAGATTATACAGTCTAAGAAAGCCATCCTAGAGCTGCCACAATCCTGCTCTTTTCCCCCCCTGCCTCCGTCTTTTTCATCTTGCCTTTTCTTGTCTGGCAGAGCCCTTTGTTCTTCCTTTGCACAAGCAGAGGGATCTTGCTTCTTTGTTCGCTGTCCTTGCCTGGCAAAAATACCCTAATGGCAGGACAGTCAGAGACAACCAGCTGCCTCTTCCTTCTCTCCCTTGGGCAACCATACCTTCCCAGCCCTTCTCTTCTGATCAAGCTCCCTACCCTACCAGGGCTCCTGCCCAGAGTCCTCACTGCCATCTTAAATGTAGCCTCTTTCATGGAGCATGAGAGCAGGTGGAGTTTCCCTGAGGATGGTGTAAGAAATGCCAACTGCATGGGCCAGCTGGGAGTCATGTGCCACTGCCATGTTCCTATGCCTGGAGTGGCTTTTCCTGTGGCCCAGCCTGGGATCTTCACAGCACCTTAGTCTTGCTTGGCAGCCTTATCAGTGTCTACAAATAAAAGATTGTCACTGGGCACAAAAAGTGATGGGAAGGTCACATAAGGCACACGGAAGTTTGGGATCCCTGCTGGAAATGATAATAAAAGGATATGCTCTGTGATGATTAGAAATGATAATCGATGGAAATATATTAAACATGCAACTGATTATGTTAATTAAAAGTTTAAGTGATGAAAAAATAAAAGATATTACATCCTAAATTGACATAATATCAATATTGGCAGCTAACATATTCCAAATCCTGACCACAACAGAAATACATTTAAAATTAAAGTCATCTCGTTTCATCTGAACGCATCCCGTAAAAGAGACCCCGTTCCCTCTCTACTTGATCTCAAACATTTTTGTAGAAAAAACAGAATAACCTCACAGTGGCTGGCATGCCAATTCTTTTATTCTGAACTTCCCCAAAGAAACCCTTGGTATCCTTTCTAAATTCAATTTATGTGGCGTCCCTGACATAAGCGCTACTATTCAGAGCTACATATTCGTAATTTTTTTTCCTGATTGGTCTCTCCTCTCCTTTTTCTTTTTCTTTTTTCCTTTGGCTTTAGCTTTTTCTACTGTCTTCAGTTCTACTATTTTTAGCTCCTTTTCCTATTAAGTTCTCTGGCCATGAGATGCTATTAAAATTCCTTTTAAAAAAAATCGATGATACACATTTGACTATACCCAGTTTTAGTTTTGTTAAAATCAGGAATTCCAGCATGAGGTGGTCACCTTCTACCTTCTTATATTTCCTTAACTAATCAAGCATTTATGATTCTCTTGTACCTTCAGAATGTAAAGGAAAAAATTGTCAACAAAACAAGTGGTGTATTTATCTCTGAAATGGATATTTTAAAAACAACCAAAGGACTAATTCCAAAGGAATGACTGATGGAGGACATTTGAAAAATTTCTCTTGTAAGGAACTAAGCACAACAAAAGCAACAGAAAAGAAACTTTCAGTAATCCTGGTACAAGTAAAGAAATAAACCAATTAAGAAATAATTAGAAATAATTTTGTAAAATTTAATTTATAATGAGGCAAATTATAGGGACGATGCTTACTCATCATCAGAAATAAAACTAACTTTCAAATAGATATTTAAAAATCAAACTACTATCTATCAATTTCCCATCAAAGAAAACTTTCTGTGGCAATTTTTCAAGCTGAGAGGAAATAAAGGAAACTATTTTTTTTGCTTTTTAGTATCATCTCAATTGTTAAAACTCTTTTTTCTTCCTCAGTTTAATTAATTTTTATATTTTAATTTAATTAGGGACAAGGAACTCTCCCAGTGCTACAGTATCTTCCAAATGTCACCCCCCCCTCCCGCAAACCCCAGTCTTTATAGCTTTGGCAGCTCTTCATGATATTTTCCTTCAGCTATCATCTTTCTTCCATGAAATATATGCAACTGGGAAAAAAGCTGTTTATTATGATTTCTTTAAATAGGTTGTAATCAGTAGTGAAATCCAAATTTTTTTACTACCTGTTCTGTGGGCGTGGCTTGGTGGGCATGGTGTGGCTTGGTGGGCGTGGCTTGGTGGGTGTGGCAGGGGAAGGATACTGCAAAATTCCCATTCCCTCCCCACTCCAGGGGAAGGATATTGCAAAATCTCCATTCCCACCCCACTCTGGGGCCAGCCAGAGGTGGTATTTGCCGGTTTCTGAACTCAAAATTTCCGCTACCGGTTCTCCGAACACCTCAAAATTTCCGCTACCTGTTCCCCAGAACCTGTCAGAACCTGCTGGATTTCACCCCTGGTTGTAATCTGCAACATATTGCTTCACCCTTTGGCAAAACTGATGTGTTCTTTCGGTAGTTGCATGCTGGGAAGAAAGCAGAACATTTTTGGAAGGAATACATAAAGAAAAAATGTAGCGCTGCCCCCCTTCACTCATACACGTATAGTTTGTTCTCAAAGAAATATAGTACGGCCCTCAAGACACAGGGTTTTTAAAATCCTTGTATTAAGCTGTGGAACTAATTCTGGCCATAGCCTGTCAAATTCTCATGGATTCTCTTTCAAATGAAAATCTCTAATATAAAAGGAAAAAAAATGCTGCTTGTAGGAGACTTTCCAAACCATAGGTTTCCATATTAGAAATGTGTACCTAAGAGATGGAATGAGGCATAGTCAGACTGTTCTTTGAGAGAACAGATGGTCATCCTATATTTGCATCGGTATCTAGCTAACTAATATGTAAGATTATCTGATACTGGACAAGAAACTATTATATGCGTTTTGGATACCGCTATGGGTACAAAATGTGGCACCCAGACTGTTAATTCAGTTCCTTTAGGAATTGGGCCAGGATACTGTGGGAGCAGCAGAATATGCTAATATGTGTGAGATTGATATTGATACCAGCACTATAGGCATTTGCATGTATTATTTCCCCCCCACCTCATTTTCTGGTTTTTTACAATACCTACTTGGCAAACAGCCAGCCACATAAACAAAATACAATAAATAATAAATTAATAAAAAAAGAAGAACAGGATATGATGGTGACGTGATGCTTACATTGATGGTTCTGCAGCAGGTGCCAATGACCTTCTGGGCACAGTTTAAGATGTTTACTTTTGTTCTTAGATAATTTAGGATCTGATTTAGTGAGGGGCCACATCTCTTGCTATGATCCTGTCTGATGACTTAATTCAGCAGGAATGGTCTTTTTGAAGCATCCTTTCTGTGGGAAGTTTGACTATCGGGTAGGCAGAAAAGGGTCTTCTTCTCCTTTGAAAATTGTCTCTGAGGGAGGAGAATTTGGTTTCCACTGGTTCAGTATTTTGGGAAATATTTATTTATTTGTTTGTTTGTTTGTTTGTTTGTTTGTTTGTTTGTTTGATTTATATGCCGCCCTTCTCCGGAGACTCAGGGCGGCTTACAATGCATTAAGCAATAGCCTTCATACCTTTTGTATATACCTGCTTACTAGGGCTAACCAAATAACCAAAACACTTTATTTCATCAGGCTTTTAACTGATTTTAATGGTCTTGATTTTGAGTGTCATTTTAACTATCTTGTTTTATTGTAATTTAAATGTGTCTTGTTTTGTTGGTATGCTTATACAAGCAGAAAGCCTGGGTGTAAATATCATAATGACAATGAGGAGAAAGATGATGCCTCTTTTGAGATAATCTCTCTCTGATAAAGTACTCTGACTGCTCTCATCCTTCTTTTGCAGGGCCTGGCGGTATCCGATGGAGGTAGGTGGGACATGTGACTGGGTAATGCTATTAGACTTTTGGAGAGAGTGTGTAATAATGGCCACAAGATTTTGCTGGCTACTTGGAGATATGCTTGATATGGAGGTTGATAAACACAGTATCAGGGAATTACCCGTTACCTCCTAGTTGAATGTTGGCCCTTTGAACTATATAAAACAACTTTCAGGTTTTTATTTAGAAATGACAGAACTGGATAGGATACTCACAGGAACAGATGATAAAATAATTTAAAAAATATACAATTACTTACTTAGTATTGATTTAGAAGAACAAGTAAAAGAAACAATGATAGTTTGAGCAAAAAAATTTGGATATTCAATTGAGCTAGATAAATGGCAACAATTATGGGAAAAGAATTACAAATTAATGATGTCCACAGCATTTAAAGAAGATCAATATAAAATATTTTACAGATGGCACCTGAAAAACTGGCAAAAATGTTTAAAGATAAATCAGCTAAATGCTGGAAATGTCCTCAGATACCAGGATCGTATTATCATATGTGGTGGACATGTCCAGAAGCAAAAAACTATTGGATTAAAGTTAAAACATGGTTAGAAGAAATGATACAACAACATATAGATTTAAAATCTGAACTGTTCCTATTGGGTATCCTACCAGAGAAATTTAGTAAAGAAAATATATATTTGATTATTCACATAATAACTACAGCAAGGATAGTATCTGCGCAAAGATGGAAAGCAGAGAAAATCCCTACAGAGGGTGAAGTAATTAAGAAAATATTGGATTGTGCAGAAATGAATAGATTGACTTTGACAATCAAAGAAAGAGAGGAATCTGAATATTTTAAGATATGGAGACAATTTTACCATTGATTAGAGAAGAAATATCTATAGGGTAATGTTGTAATGAAACATGGGAAGAAGAAAGAGGAGAGAGAAGATAAATGTATTAATAGTAAAGTAAGAAATGTGGGAGAAATGTTATAATAAATGAAATGATGATATTATGAAATGATTAACATTGGAGAACAAGAAGAACTCACAAAAGATGTACTCAGATGAAGCACTGAACGATTGATTATGTATTGTATGTTTGTTTGTTTATAAAATAAAAAAAAATTGAAAAAAAAAAAACCAACTTTCAGGGGATTAGATGCAGGGGTGGTATTCACTTACCTCCGCTGCCGGTTCACTTATATGCGCCACCCTCCGCACATGTGCAGAGCGTCCAAAGTGGGACATGATGACATCTGGGCGGGTGGGCGGAGCCTCCTGCAGCCTCCGCTACCAGTTCGCCCGAACTGGATAGAACCGGCTAAATACCACCACTGATTAGATGCTAAAACAAATGTTTGACCAAACTATCCTAGGATGCTTGACTGGGGAATAGACAGACCCCTGGTTTTATACTGCCATTAGTAATAAGAAGCTATCAAGCTAGAAATTTGTTCTTCACTAATGAGCTGATGAGAATGAACAAACCACCAGCAATAGGAATAAACCAGACCTTTGCACAATGTCATCAGGAGGGACAGGAATAAGGTTTTCCTTCTCTCTAATGTTCTGTTCAAAATCACGGATTTACCTGTAGAAAATCAGTTATTAGCAACAGTTTTTGGGAGAAATGGAGTACCTTATCATTTTTTTCCTTTGTCCCCGTGGTTCCTTCAAGATGCTAATTCCTTGCTGCTGTTAGCAGGAGGAACTAGTGATTTTGAGCAGCTCTTTGGTAGATGGGAAACAAGGTGTCTTGCCTCTCGGAGATTCTGCTTAAAATCTCTGATTTCCAATGATGGGAAATTAACTATCAGCCTACAGTAGCTGTATATAGAAACTCCAGCAAGAGAAACCGCTCGTTTACAAAGATCTCAGGGTCACTGTCCCATAACCAATATTGAATTAAGAATAGATTTTGTACATGAAGTGAGCTGATGACATCCTGTTGGTCATTTCAGATAGAAAAATGTTTTGGTTTACCCTGGTACTTCAATACTCCAGATTCATACCACCTTTCCAGATATGAGGCCTCTGAAAAACTTGAAACTTTTCTCTGCTTCACAGAGTTAAACAGCTCTGGCAGCCGGGGTAGTAATAACAGTGTGAACAGTCTGCCGTGCACTCAGAGTGTCACTCCCTCCCTGGGGCAATCCGTGGCCCGCTGGGCTGAGTCCTTTGAGACACTGCTACAGGACCAGCTTGGTGTTGCATACTTCACTGTGAGTTCCATATCACCTTTCTGTTTCCTTTGATTTTTCACTGCACATTCTTCCGTTTTTACTATTATTTATTTCCCCCCCCTTCTAAGATGGCGTGTATTTGGAGCTGTTTAGAGCTATATGCTTTATACCAGTCTGAAATTGTGCGGCCATATCTCTCCTCTCTAGTCTTTTTAACCTTGAAACAGAACTCCTTTCCTCTCTACTGGTTTGCTAGAGAGTAGAGCTGCTTACTGATGGCTATTTGCTACCCAATACAACTTATATGGTGATCTTGCACTTTGGGCAAAAATAATAATTTGGCTTCGCTTAATGTTGCCTGAATCCTTTGATTTCCCCCTTGGCTGTTCTAGAGTTCTGGATTATGATAATGTTGCAATAGATAGGGAATTATTATCCTTTTCTTTCCAGGAGTTCCTGAAAAAGGAATTTAGCGCTGAGAATGTATATTTCTGGCAAGCCTGTGAACAATTTCAGCAGATACCAGCTAATAGCACTCAAAAGGTAAGAATTCTTCTTCTAGAAGACCAAATTTCACATTATGTGGACTTATTTTGTGCTAAGAAAATATATGTAATTCATATGTATGAGATACGTTTGATCCTAATTGGAATTCTACAGAATATTCAACTTTTATCTTATTATGAGGTTTGGAATATAATTTATAAAATGAAGACTGTGAACCTCATAAAACCAAATTCTGTGTATGATTTATAATTCCGAAATTTCACAACAGACAGCAATGTGTCAAGGAATAATATAATGCCCCACAGCCTCAAACTGCATAGAACAGAATTTTATATAAATAGCAAGAGCAAGCATAATGAGAAGGAGGAAGACAAGAGGAGAGTGATGATTATTTAATATGTTATTTAGGGAAGTCATATTCTTTACCAAGAAAAAAACCAAATTCTGTAAGATATATTCACTATTGAACCCTGTTGGTTTTAGCTACATTTCCCCCTTTTCCTTATCATTGGGGAGATGCAGTGCAGAGTATTAATTTTCTTCCTTTTATTATTGGAAATCCTACTTAACTGGTCTTGGATTTAGATACATTATTATACCCCCGCTTTTCAAATTTATTGACATATCCATACGGGCACAAATCTTGCCTTTTTTGCTCTAAAGCATGGGGGAGATGGATGGAGGGAAGAAAGGAAGGAGCTCTTGTTGAATTTTTCACCCAAATGAATAGCATTGATATTTCTTTATTTTTTGCTGAGAACCATTGAAAGCACACTAACCTATGAGATGAATAGAGCGCCCAGACGGTTCTCTCCCTATATTATGTACTTAGGGAGAAAATACAAGCCATGTTGATTGCTGCAGCTGGTCTGGATATTTCTGTTCTTCACTATTGTGATATTGTGATTCTCACTCCGTGTACTTTCTTTGTAGCTGGCTCAGGAAGCTAGGAAGATCTATGATGAATTTCTGTCAAGTCATTCAGTAAACCCAGTGAACATTGACAGACAGGCGTGGATTGGTGAGGAGATGTTGTCCACTCCCACTCCTGAAATGTTTCATGTCCAGCAACTTCAGGTGAGAACAGTCCATGTCCACTAGCTGATATGCCAATACAAAATACATGTTTGTAAAAAATAATAAAGGCGGAATAGAAATAAATTATATAGCTATGAGAAGTATAGCAGATATGAATTTGCTCCCCAATTAATAATTAAGTACATTTCTGATTCAGAATGTTGTGATTCCTGTTGGATGAAGCCACCTAAGTGCCAAGCTTTAGAGACACTAATGATACTCAACTTTGCTTCTTACAGATTTTCAACCTGATGAAATTTGACAGCTACGCACGTTTTGTCAAGTCTGCATTGTACCAAGCGTGTGCAAAGGCAGAAAACCAAGGGCAGCCCTTGCCAGAACTGAGATCCAGTTCTCAGACTGGCAGCCCACCTACCGAACATAGCAAGGTGGGAAGCCTTTACTTCCAGCCTAGAAGATAGTGTGATTTGGGGCAGAGGTCTCCAACCTTGGCAACTAAGACTTGTGGACTTCAACTCTCAGAATTCTGGGAATTGAAGTCCACAAGTCTTAAAGCTTTGCTGGCTGAGGAATTCTGGGAATTGAAGTCCACAAGTCTTAAAGCTTTGCTGGCTGAGGAATTCTGGGAATTGAAGTCCACAAGTCTTAAAGCTTTGCTGGCTGAGGAATTCTGGGAGTTGAAGTCCACAAGTCTTAAAGTTGCCAAGGTTGGAGAGCCCTGATTTGGAGGGATTTGGGAATGCTACTTAAGCAAGTCCAATAGATCTAGAGCTCTTATACTCTCTGGTTTTCTCTTAGAAAACAAAACTAAAGGCAGGGAAATCGCTACCGTTAGGAGTGGAGGCAGCTGGTAACCTGGCTGGGAGGAGTCCTCGGAGATCCTTTCGGAAAGGAGACCGGAGGGACCGTCCCTGGGGAGGTGAGTCTAGAGCTGAAAGTAGGGATACAGTTGAAGGAGGTGACAGAACAGGAATGATTAATAATTGGCCAAGTATTCTCCAAAGTCCTAACTCCTTGCTAACTATCTGTCCTAGAGGAGAGAAATGGTGGTGAGGGACCATCCCCCTGGCGTGACTCCCAAGGCTCTTTGAATTCCTCAGCTAGTCTGGACCTGGGCTTCCTATCTTATGCAACCAGTGGCTTGCAGGCAGAGGTGAGTGGTGTTTAGCTAGATTTTGAGCTGCAGCTTGTGAAAATATTCTCTGCTCTGTTTGTTGCAATGTGGGCGCTTGGCTCTTGTCTTGCTTAAACAGTATGCCATGCCTGTTACATCATAGGTTCTACCCAGCCCCCACACTCTATCTATAATAGGCTATGACTGTGCTTCGTGTGGAGGAGTTCTCTACAAAGTAGAGATCTCTGCAATTGCTACTGAGAGCATGCTGGCATTTTCATTGCTGTATCCCCTCTCTAAGCCTCTCTCAAGGTTGCCCTACCTTGAAACTGTTGAAAAGTTGTTGCTTAGAATGCCAGGGGGAATCCCAGTTGGTGGGAAAGCAGCCCTTCTCCTGAGCATCATGGCCGATAAAATAAAAGTGGAGAATGAAATTATCCAGAGGAGAATACCGCTAGCAAAAAAAAAAACCCACCCAGGACAATGTGCTTAGTAGGGACAGTAGAGTTTGGCTAATGATACAGCTACATAATGGAAACCACTTTGTGCTCTTTGACACAGCATCTTCCCGCTCTGTTTCCCAACCAAATCCCTCCACATCATTGGGAAGACAGCCATTGATTGCTGACCTTGAAATGCTGAAGGGGGTTACATTGAGATCACCATAAATCAGCCAGTGTTCCTTCCAGTTGACTATTAGTAGGTTGCATTCTGTATGTCATCAGTCAATACTCTGCCCTGAGCTATTGTTGCTCTTCCCATCATCAAATTCCTTTGTGTATGTACACACAGACACACATACAGTACAGCCTCCCATGTTTCTAGCACATGTTTTGTGCATTCTGGCCTGTTGCCCAAAATTCTGTGCTTCTGTGCTATTATGAGGGGAAATCTTCCTGGCTCCCCTCCCCCAAATGAAATGATAGGCTCCCAGTTTTCTACAGTCAAGGCCCCAATGAATGGATGGAGATGGGAGCAGTGGCAGGAATTGGGTCAACCTGGGCCTGAATGCTTCTGCTGTTATCATAGCCATGTAGATATCTACAAATCCATGCTCCAGGCAGGCAAAGAAGAAGGATGAAGTAGTGGTAGGGCTGTCACAGTCATAGTGTCTGATGGCAAAAAATGACTGGGCAGGAACATGCTTGTCAGGTGCTGCCTGTGTTCCTGCAGGTCCCACTCCATCATTCTTTGTTAGCAATTTATTCCATTACCCATTCACACCGCTTGCCCCCCCATCCCAATGGAGCAAGTTAAAGAGGCAATTCTATGGTTGCAACTCCTGCTTTTGCCACTGATTTCTTTGCTACTTGCTTGCTCTGTTTCTTCCCTGAGCCCCAGAAGGAATGGCAAAAAAAAAAAAAAAGGCTATCCATATATTGTAATTTGAGAAAGAAAAAGAGAGTTAAGTTCTACCTTTGTTCCAGTTTCAAAAAAAGCACAAACACGTTTTGGTGCAAGAAAGATGCTAACTTTGTTTTCCAAGCATATTAATTTTATGTAGTGAGACAAATCCAAAACTGTCTCTGGAAGGGCCAGAGATGCCAGGTAGAGCTTTGTACAGTCAAAGTCTTTTCCAAATAAATATTTGCTCCTTGGTTGTGGGTGGTTATTTTTTTGAAGTATATGTACCATGCAAATAAAGAATGAAACATTCTACTCGCATCCCCATCTACCATGGTAGCTCATAGCAGTGGTGAAATCCAAATTTTTTTATTACCGGTTCTGTGGGAGTAGCTTGATGGGCGTGGTATGGCTTGGTGGGCATGGCAGAGGAAGGATACTGCAAAATCCCCATTCCCTCCCCACTCCTGGGGGAAGGATATTGCAAAATCTCCATTCCCACCCCCCACTCAGGAGCCACCCAGAGGTGGTATTTGCCGGTTCTCCAAACTACTCAAAATTTCCGCTGCTAGTTCTCTGAACTGCTCAAAATTTCTGCTATCGGTTCTCCAGAACCTGTCAGAACCTGCTGGATTTCACCCCTGGCTCATAATAATAAATTTGCCCACAGAGAGGTACAGCTCTTGAAGCTGAAACCAAATGCTTCCCGCTGTCTAATAAACAGATTATCTGACAGATCTATGGTTTTACAGCAAGTGACACAGCAAGTTGAGTTGGCAGAATTCTGGCTGAATTACTTCAAACTGCTGGTAGAAAGAAAGGAGCATTTCAATTCTGTTCTCAAAAAGGAGAAAATGTACATATTTGCATAAAGTGTAATTACCATGAGATTCACTGCCTCAAGATTCAGTGCCAGCTGCTGGCTTCCATGGTTTTATAAAGGAATTATGTATGCTGGCTGGTACAAGAGCTCCCAATATTGTTTTTAGTATTTAACATTGCTGAGGAATAATAGGAAATAGTTCATGCTTATTGAGTTCCTTCAAGCAATGTTATCAATCACTATGTAAAGTGGGAATATCTGGACTTTTTTTTGATACATCAGGCTTTCTATAATACTAGATGTTCTTCTTGATGTGCAAGTTTTCTTCACCATGTTGCTTCAAATCACCAAAAATCCATAAAGGAATTTTCTTTAAAACTCCATCTTAACTGTGGCCCAAAGTCCTACTATTATATCATTCTGTAGAGAAAGCAATTGAGAGAAGAGTTTTGATTGATTATGTGCCATCAAATCATTGTCAGCTCTTAGCAACCATATATATAGATTTTCTCCACAATAATCTGCTCTTAACTTGGTCTTTCAGGTCTTCCAACTGTATAGGAAAAAGTATATGTAATTTTTTTTTAATTGCAGGTTTGGCTAAAAGCCTTACCAAGCTCACACCTGCCATAAGTGCATGCATTGATAGATATACAATATTAATGATCTTTGATCTCAAGTAATTGTCTATTGTGAAGACTGTACTTTCAGATTGAGATTGTAGTAGGTTAGTAAATGGAGCTGAATGTGATAAATTCTCTTCTCTACAGAACCACAGGAAGAGTCTGACAGGCTCAGAATCTGACAGTCAGAACCATCCCATTAAATATTGTTGCATTTATCTGCCTGATGGGACTGCATCGCTGGCCCCA
Organism: Pantherophis guttatus; assembly: GCF_059756535.1. NCBI lineage: Eukaryota > Metazoa > Chordata > Lepidosauria > Squamata > Colubridae > Pantherophis > Pantherophis guttatus. Next base: position 205,691,102 of record NC_142064.1, on the reverse strand, counting down.
GTACGTTCTGGCCTCTCTATCCAGGAGATGCTGGCTGGAGTTTGTCAGCGTCGTGGTCTCAATTTACCTGATGTAAAGATCTACCTAATGGGAAATGAAAAGGTAGGTCCAATTTGTTTTAGACAAAAAGGAAACATCACTGGAAGAACAGGACTTTAGGAACCTAAAAGAAAGGGATTTTTCTAGGTAAAATTTAGATTGGAGCATCCGTAATCTCTCTCAATATGTACCAAGGTAACATCATAATTACTGTGTTTCCCCGAAAATAAGACCCTGTTTTTTTTAAAAAAAATTGATTTATATGCCGCCCTTCTCCGGAGACTCAGGGCGGCTTACAATGCGTTAAGCAATAGCCTGTCTTATATTTTTTTGAACCCCGAAATAAGTGCTTGGCCTTATTTTTGGGGAGAACTTATTATTTTGGGGCACGAAGAGGAAATGGCGGGGACCAGCTTCGCATTTAAATATTTTCGGGGAGGGCTTATTTTCAGGGGGGCTTATTTTAGCGCATACGCTCAAAAGTCTGATTGGTCTTATTATCAGGGGATGTCTTATTTTTGGGGAAACAGGGTAAAGTTGTGAATTCAGAAGTTGTAAACAGAAAATCTACTGTGGTTACAAATTCACTTTAAGCCAATTTACTTGTAATCTCCACATGCAATATTTATCTACTTTATCTAATTTAATTGAGCAGAAATTGGGCTTTGGGTGTAATTCTTTGGATAATTCTCTGTTGGATTGAGAGTTCACTGTTGTTTGGCTGAGCTTTCCCTGAAATTCTATTTCTTAGTCCTATGCAGTAGGGCTAAGGAATATCGGCCCTTAGAGATTGTTCATCACAACTTCTAGTATGCTTCACCATTGGCCATGCCAGCTGGGAGTACTAGGATGTTTTATTCTATATATTTTATATAACTTTTATTTCTATGTTCTATAGCTTCTAATTGCCTGGTTGGCTTATGAAAATAGGTCACTGGAGTCCCTTTTAACTAGAGATAGTAGTTATATTCTCTAAGTATCTATCCACATAACACATATTGTTAACAAGCCAAACAAATAAATATTCTTCAAATGAAATTGAGTTCATTATAGAAAGTATCTTTTGTCTAGGCTTAAATTGGTATATAGTTTCAGCATCTTTTAAATTCAATACAGCTTTATTGTTTTTCCTCTTTGAAAGGGCTAGAGAAAAATATACTTATCTAGATATCCAAAGTTATAGTTCAGATATCCAACCTGATTGTACATTAAGTTTTTCCACGGCATATTTATATTGGGCAAATAATTTTTAGTCCATGGATGATTAAAGAATGTGCATATATTAGGTGAAATCAACAAGCAATTTCAGTTTTCAAAGAATATTAGTATCATGATTAATGATATTATATCTATTTCTTTGTTTAGAAACATTTTTATCCTACCACAATTAAAAATATCTCTCCCCAGTATTATTTGCAAATTTCTTAAAAGCTATTTTCCCAGAATTGCATCATTGATAACTTTATAGCTTCATACAAATAGTCCTTGACTTATAACCACAATTAAGACCAGAATGTCCATTGCTAAAAAATGCAGTTATGAAATGAGTTTCCACAATTTTACAACCTTTTTTGCCATGGCCGTTAAATGAATCACACAGTCATTAAGTGAATCCAGCTCTCCTCATTGACTTTGTTGGGAAAGACGTAAATGTTGTGACCGAGGCCCAAGTAGTGATTACCAAACACAATTCAGTCCTCAACAAACTTATTTTATTAAAACAGCTGAGAATTAATTCATTCTCAGCTTAGTCCAAAACAAAATTCTTAATAACCAGTCTGTCAGCCTTATCACCAACCTTTGATGTCTTTGGCAACCTGCCACAGGCATTTCTTGGCAGATATCCCACAAAGTTCAAGAGACGCTGACAAGAAGCACAGGAATCAACGTTGCTTTTCTACAAAGATCCCAAGAGCCATTGCTGCTCTTTTAAGCCTTACGGGAGTGGGCAAGCATCTTCTGGCCTTACTCCCGAGTTGTCCTTTTTTCTTCAGCTGCTCTTGCCTTCTGGCAGCTCTTCGCACGCGTGCACTAGGAGCAGGCTCCTCCTGTTCCTCTGCCTCTCTACTGTCCGCCTCTGGAGGCTCTGGAGTCCGTGCATCGCTCCCAGATGCCCTGGCCCCATCTCTGCCTCTGACGCAGAGCCCTCGTCCGAGCCTTCCCCTGACTCCAGGACTGGCCCGTTGTCCTCCCCAGCCTCCTCACTGTCCGACTCCACTGCCAGGTCCGCAGGCTGCTGGCGGACCACAACAGTAAATGGCAATCGTGTCATCCTGGGTCACTGCAGCCATCATAAATATATGCTGATTGTTAAGTGTCCAAATTTTGATCATGCAACCACAGGAATGCTATAAGTGCAAGAACCAGTTGTCACTTTTTCCAGCATGGTTGTAACTCCAAATGGTTGTTAAATGACCTAAGTCAAGGCTAGCTGCAATGAATTAATCTGTGGGTTGATGTAGAATCATATCGTACATTAGCAAACATTTCTATGCACATTCCTACATGAGTGTTCTTTCTTTGCACTGTATCGATATTTCTGTATTTCTTTGGCTTTTCACAGAAGCCGCTGGCGTTGAACCAGGACAGTTTAGTATTGATGGACCAGGAGGTAAAGCTGGAGACCAGGGTCAACTTTGAGTGAGTGTGATCAGTGAAAACTCCTTCTGTTCTGGGTTGGCTTTGCTTCATCTTTCTTAATACCAGGCTGAGATTCCTGCCCCAGAAGAGTGACCCATTTGTTTTTACAACACAGATGAAAACAACTCTTTTGCTGTTTTGGGGGCATGCATACAGCAGTTCAATAGTACTCATTATTGATTGTATGTGGTTGAACTAAAAGTGAGCTTAAGTTGCCTAGCCTTCACGTTGGTACTGATAGTTGAATAAGTAGACTTAGAGTCTTCTCTCAATGCTGAATTCAAGTGTTATTCACTTGATTTTGAATTGGCAAAAACAACAAGAACCAAAACCAACCCCACCCTGTATCCCTGGCATAACATTTTCCATTTCCTTTGCCAATCTCTATCACACAGCTATTATTTCCGTTTTGGCTTGCCAACAAATAATAATGCCCTGATTTCGGGTGTGCAACGCATGTTAAGCAAAGTGGTTGCTTAATCACACAAATTATGGTGCCCTCCTACTCACTGAAGTCTGAAGGAATCCATCCATCAGCCACAACAGGGAATGTGAGGCTGGCACTGGGATGGGGTTTTGGGATAAGGCAGATGCCTTGGCCTGCCTCTCTTCTTTACTGTGCCTGGCAGACCAGGAGAGTAGGGGTCTGTTCTCCAACTTCCAAGTCCACTGAACAGCAAACAGACTTGCTGAGGCACATAGGAATGAAGCTGTGTTTCACAAGTAAGAAAATGTAGTCCTTTTAAAACCTAAAGCCGCTCAGAGTCTGCTGCTTTAGTGAGATGGGTGGCATAGAAATTAAATAAATAGATAAAACCCAGCCACCTCTCAACAATTTCCACAAGGAAGAGCAGGGAGGAAAATAGTGGTACAGAAGAGTGCTTGGGGTCTGGAGCAGGGGTGAAATGCTCCTGGTTCGGACTGGATCTCCCGATCCGGTAGCGAAGGCAGCGGGTGGTTTGGAGAACCGGTAGCAAAAATCCCTGCTCCCCGCCCCCACATGCCCAGCTGAGCAGCACAATCATCAGAGGCTTTTTAAAAAAATTTTAAAAGCATTTTTTCTACAACCTCTTCGGCCAAAAAAATGCTTTTAAAAGTAAAAAAAAATGATGATAGCAAGGCTCAGCTGGGATAGTCAGAGGCTTTTAAAAGCATTTTTTTAAAACAACCTCTTCAGCCGAAGAGGTTGTAGAAAAAATGGTTTTAAAAGAAAAAAAAAGTTGGCCATGCCCACCCAGTCACATTACCCCCCACCAAGCCAACCCACAGAACCTGTAGTAACAAATTTTACATTTCACCACTGGTCTGGAGGGAAGGGTTGTGCCCTCACCAATTTCACGTGGCCAATAGGCAGCTCAGCTAAAAATAACTTCTGATGTCTCACACACGGATTGAAGACCCACACCAAGAGATGTTCATGTTCATAAGAGCCATGGCAGCGCAGTGGTTAGAATTTAGTATTGCAGGCTAATTATGCCATACACCAGCAGTTTGATTCTGAGCGGCTCAAGGTTGACTCAGCTTTCCATCCTTCTGAGGTCGGTAAAATGAGGACCCAGATTGTTGGGGGCAATATGCTGACTCTGTAAACTGCTCAGAAAATGCTGTAAAGCACTGTGAAGTGGTATATAAGTCTAAGTGCTATAGGTATTGCTTTATTTCTGGTTTTGTTCAAATTAGAAAAAGACTTTAGTGCAGGGGTCTGCAACCTTAAACACTCAAAGAGCCATTTTGACCCATTTCCCACAGAAAAGAAAAAACCGGGAGCCACAAAACCCTTTCCGTGCCTGACTATTTTTTGAGCAGCCACAAAACTAGCATATGTAATTGAATTAAACGTTTTGTTTTCTTCTGAAACTTTTCTTTTCTTGGATTTATCCATTGTTGGCCTACTGGGGGTTGAAAAGCTCAATAAATTGTGTGTTGGTGGGTGTTGCACATTGGTGGTTGTGACACATATTTTGAGTGACAGGGAGCCGCAGCAGAGGGGTGAAAGAGACAAATGCAGCTCCAGAGCTGCAGGTTGCTGACCTCTGCTTTAGTGGTTGAAAGTTAACAGCACAGAAAGCCACTATCTATGCTACACTATGAGATGCTATTTCTCCCCGGGTATGTGACCATTTTAGCATCAATGTTTATGCTAGTATAAATAATTCAGAGCTCATAATTCATTTCAGTGGATCTACAGTATATGAAAATTTTTCTTTCTGGGGTGTGTGTGTATGTACATATATACATGTATGTGTGTGTGTGTACACACACACACACATTCTGCCCCTTTCCTAAGCTGCTTTCTCATTTTCCTTTGTATTTACCATGATCTGTAAATAGGCACATAGAATTCAGGAAGGATTGAGGCGATGCAAAAGATGGCTGCAATTTGCCTATGATTTATGTAATGTGTTCCACCCATTTAATATATTTATAGTGGTTTTCTCACTTTGTGCTATTGACTCTTAGCAACCACAATAGATAATCTTTTTCTCCAGTATGATCTGTCCTCAACCCGATCCTTCTTTTTTACAGGCTGCACATTACACCTATCAATAAGACAGTCCGCATTCTGGCAAAATCAACTAAAACCTTGCAAGAAGCATTGCAGCCCATCTTGGAGAAATACAGTCTTGATATTAGACAAGTGTCACTCAAACGGGTAAGAACCATCATGAAATAGGATGGGTAAATATAGGTAGTCCTAGATTTACAACATAATTGAGCCTAAAATTTCTGCTGCTAAGCAAGACAGCTGTTAAGTGAGTTTTTCCCCATTTTACAACCTTTCTTGCCACGATTGTTTAAATGAATCACTGCAGTTAAGTTAATAACATCGTTAATAAGTGAATCTGGCTTCCCCATTGACTTTGCTTGTCAGAAGATAGCAAAGGGTGATCCCATGAACTTGGGGGACTGCAAATATGAACCAGTTGCCAAGCATCTGGATTTTGATCACATGACCATCGGGTTGCTACAATGGTCAAAAGTGTGAAAAATGGTCATAAGTCACTTTTTTCAATACCGTTGTAACTTCAAATGGTCACTAAATGAACTGTTGTAAGTTGAGGACTACCTGTTGTGACCCAGGCCCGCGTAGTTAATATTAAATGTAAAACAGTTCCAAAAAACAAACAGATTTTATTAAAACAGCTGAGAATTAATTCATTCTCTTCTTATTACAAATTAAATGAAAGCAAAGTTCTCAAAACACCTTTAGTTTATCTCTGACCTTGGGATAATTAGGCAAACTGCCAAAGGCTTTTCTTGGCAACAGTTCAGGAACAGAAGACACTGACAAGAAAGAAATACATCCAAACATGAAGCAAATCTCTCAACGGTTGTTTTCCGGTAAAGAGGCCAAGAGCCGTTACTGGTCTTTTAAGCTTTATGGGAGGGGCCAATCATCTCTTAGCCCTACTCCCGAGTCGTCCTCTCTGCTTTAGCTGCTCCTGCCTTCTGTCAGCTCTTCCCATACATGCACTAGGAACAGGCTCCTCCTGTTCCTCTGCCTCTCTACTGTCAGCCTCTGGAGGCTCCGAAGTCCACGCATCACTCCCCGATGGCCCTGACCCCATCTCTGCCTCCGATGCAGAGCCCTCATCCGGGTTTTCCCCAGCCTCCAGGACTGGCCCATGTTCTTCCTCAGCCTCATCACTGTCCGCAGGCTGCCGGCGGACCACAACACTATCTGTAGTGTTTGACGAAGCTGGGATTTGTCAGTATGACATGGCTGCGTAATTCTGAATTTTCAGCTTGCTCCCAGTTGCACTCTGCAATTCTTGGTCTGCACTAGAGACACTGCTTCCACTTTGTTTATTTATTAAATTTATCTGCTGCCCATCTCGTCAGAAGGCGGTTTGTCAGGAGTAAGAGCTACAAAGCTAAAAAGACAGCTACCTAGACTGGAGTTCTGTTTTGTTCTGTGGGTGAGAAGAAAATGCCCATTGTTCTCTGGGTCCATGCTTTTTGGAGTCCCATTTCCTTGTAAATCTTCTGTTGAAAAGCAACGCCCACTCTAGCAGGGTATATGTACACTACTATTTGGGCCATCCATTTCCGGTGTGTGTGTGTTGGGGGGTGTCAGTTCTTTTCCCTCCCCCTGTGCAATCCTGGCCTTTTTTTTCCCTCTGTTAACTTTGTTCTCTCCTGCAGTCTGGGGGACTCCAAACTTTGAAGTTGGAAGAGAAGGTTAGTGCAGTGGCTGCTCAGAAGCTTGTTCTAGATTCAGATGCAGGTATGTGATGCTCAAAGGAACATAATTATCTGTGCAGGATTGTAACTCCTAAGCCTGATTAATTCTATTGTAGACAGAACTCTTTTCCTCTAGGGAGAATTATTTGAAGAGGGTTCCCAAGAAGAGATGACTACATATTCTTTGTACCTTTTTCTTTCCCATCAGTGCTAGTGAATCGATGCTCTTTTTTATTCACCATAAGCAATGGTTGCAACTGATTTAATTAATTAATTTATTGAATTTATTTGCTGCCCATTTCCCTCTGAAAAAGTGACTCAGGGTAGCTGTTGTGATGCCAATGTTGTGCATTTTGCCCTATTAACCTGCTCAGTGTTGGATGCAGTGTATTTCTGGAGAAAATTAGGTATAGGCCACTTAACGTAAGCAGGTCAGCTGTTTTAAGCACATGAAACATCTTTCCCATGTGCGGCATAGATCTGCCTACAGGCTGGGATGTTTGCCATAAAGAACATGGAAAGAAAAATTTCTTGTCATTTATTTATTTAAGAAAATTTATATGGCTGCCGAACTCACTCTCAGTGATTACAGTCAGCATGCAAACATAAATCCCATTACAAAAACAATACAAGAAGCAATTTGCATTGTTCCTTGATGGTCTCCATATCGGGTCCCCAGATCCATTGGCAGAATCATGTCTTCAGGACCTTGTGAAAGAATGTCAAGATCGGGGCCAAACTTATTTGTGCAGGGGTAATGTTCCACAGGGAGGGAGCCACCATGGAGAAGGCCTTCTTCTTGGTCCTGCCTGAAGGACCTCCTTAGGAGAGAGGACCTGCCTCCCTGCTTTGGTGGGTCGGGTTCTCCTCCTCCTCCATCCTCTTTCCTCTTCCACGTTCACATCAATTAATAACCCCCAATCTCACATGATGGACCACAGAGGATGTTACCTGCTTACCTGATAGAAAACAAGATAGTTTATAAAATGTATGTTTATAAAAGCTGAATGGAAGGAAGATAAAATGTGATGGAATATGGTAGACCTGCTGAACGGGTTCCTACAAGGGGGCCTTGGCAGAATAAAAATGGTAACTCTGCTTTTATTTCCTGCCCCCCTACCTGGTACTCACAATTTTCCTAGACTCGGATATGCTGGCATACACAGTATTTCCTTCTGCTGACTTGTGCTGTCCTTTAAGGCATAGTTCAGTATCTCTCATGCAGCCACATAAAGCAACTATCTTTCCTCCAGAAATTCTAACATCCATCTCTTTTATTGCAGAAGTGAAATCTGTCATGGTAGCAGATGCTACTTGTGAGCAATTTGAGGTGAGCAATGATCATGAAAGCAATAACACTTTATTAAGTTGCTTCATGCTTCAAGGGGAATCTTAACTCTTCCATGACTTTTAAAATGCATCACTGCATATAATTTTTTTTTTATTCCTTCTCTAGCATTCTTCCTGATAACGATCAGGATGAATGTGCAGATAATTGTTTTATTTTTTGCTCAAAATGTGGATGCCATACATTTAATGTGAATGGTCACAGGCTAGGAATGATGTTACTATTTCCTTTGTGATACACTATACCTTGGTTATAGTTGTGACTTACATACAAATGGATCATTTTCTGAGGCTGGCTTTCTCCCACTGTGGTTCTAGGATGACAGTACTCTGGAGACTGAGTCTGAAAGTGACCCATTCCCAGCAATGTCCTGTTCTTTTACCAAATCCATCAAGAATAACCAGAACCGCCACACGTATGATATGGAAGGTAAAGCATCTCTCTCTCTCTGCTTGCAACCTAATAAAATTGAGGAGGTCAAGGAGATGCTGCTTATAAATGTGTGTGTGTGTGTGTGGGTACATACCTTTTGAGTCAGTGTTAACTCCTGGGCCTGGCCTCAGCAATTTTCTTGGTAAATTCCCCCCCCCACCCCCAGAAGTGGCTTGCCATTGCCTGCTTCCCAAAGTTGAGGCAGAATGACTGGCCTAAGGTTACCCAGCTGGTTTCGAGCCTATGGCACGACTAGAACTCAGAATCTCCCAGTTTGTAGTCTAATGTCTTAATCACTACACCGGACTGGCTCTTTAGAAGATTAGTAACTCTAGGAAATTAAACAGAACCAAGCCATGCTAATTTGGATATATCTTTATAAATTATAATTTCTGGCAGCAAATTAACAAACTGTAGAGCTGTGGAGCACTTTAATTTGGAAAGCAAGAACAGAGGGAATCTGGGAATTTAAATTGGAATTCAAACCTACATCTTCCTGATTCAAGTTCAACACTAACCACTACATCACATTGCCTACTGAGAAATAGACGGCCAGAAAGGCAGGGAAGAAATGGAAAGAAAACTGGAGGTGTCATACAGATTAAACTGCATTGAAACTAAATTTGTCATTTCCTGTCCCAAAGGCACTGTTGGCATACAAGTTAGACTTCCCCCTTTTTAATTTTCAACATTTATTAAATATGATCAATTATGTGCCATCAAGTCAGTGTCAACCCTTAGCAACCATACAGATAGCTTTTCTCCATGACAAAAATTGGTCTATCCATGTGGCCATGCTCTTCTCTTCCAGTTTGTTTCACTATGTACTAGCTGCTCCCCTCAAACAAGAGGCTCTGGGTGGCAAACAATCATAAAACAATTAAGAAACAGTTAACAATTAAAACAAAATAATCCAAACAGTTAACAATTTAAAAACAACAGGGATGTTTTGGAATTTATTTATTTATTAGATTTATAACTGAGCATCTCCTCCACCTTTTAGCAATTATACAGTCTATTTGATTTCTGTGTTGTCCATCTGGTGATGTCCGTGTATAGAAGTGTCATTTTGGTTGTTTGAGGACTGTGTTGGCAATGAAGACATCATGGAAGTGCCCGAAATTGATAGGTCACACCCCTATTTCTTTTCGGTTTCCTGAGCCATACATTCTAACATTTTCCTCCATAATTATTTCTAACTCTGGCCTTCCACTTTCCAATCACAAGCAGCCCATCTTGCTTGCATGTCCTGTTGATTTCAGACTGAACTTGATCATCAAATTCATCAATCTCCTCTTCATCTGCATAATAATTTTCACATTAAAGAGTTGCTTAGAAAGTCTAGTTGTTATTATTCAGTTGTTGACTACATTACTGTCAAGTACAGGTCATCCTTAGTTAAGAACGACTCATTCAGGAACTTTCTGAATTTGCAACAGCATAGAACGAATGATACTTAAGTGATCTTTGGAGCCATCACAGCATCTCACAGTCACATGTCTATCATTTGCAACCTTCTTTGTTGGCTTCCAACACACAACATCAATGGGGAGGCTAGCAGGAGGTCTCAAATGGTGACCACGTGGCATCCTTGCTGAACAACCTGTGGTAATTCACTTAGCAATGGCAACTCGGAGTGCTGGAATTGCCGTTGCTAAGCAAAGCGGTTAGATGATGTCACACTTTATATTCATGCCAGTAAGCAACAGCAAATTCTGGTTCCAACTGCCATCGGTAATTGAAGACTACCTGTACTATTCTTGCTGTGTCTTTTCAAGCTATACAAAAATGTGGTTCCTTTTTTTTTCATGTCCTGTACAGTAAGCTGTGTGAACTTCTGACTGAAAGTTTCAATCTCAACATCTGAATTCATTGATTCCAAAAATATTTGGAATTTGTAGTTGTTTCATTTCATCTTTCACTGTGTTGAGCTTTCCCAAGTTTATGCTGTTTCTGTACCATGTTCTCACTAACTCTGCCCTTGCAGCTTTGGATTTTCATACATGTATCGCAAAGTGAACATACAAGATATCCCAAAGGGTTTTAGTCTAGCCACATTATAAACACAATTAGTATTCTGAAAGATTAGCAGCCTTTCCACAGTAAGATGTTGAGTATCATCTGACCTGACGGGCCATCATCCAACACTTTATCTTCACTTTTATATGTTATATCCATGTGCTCTTCCTGGTAAAATACAGCAGAGATTTACTATTGAATTGTCTCACATAATATGAATGGATGTCTACAAAAGTGATAATCTGCCTCCAGTATCCTTTTATATTGCTGCTCCCCAATATAGGTGCCTACTAGTTTTACCTAGGATGACCATGTGTGACCCTGCTGGGAGTTTATACATATAGCACTTAGCACTTAGACTTATATACCACTTTACAGTGCTTTATAGCCTTCTCTAAGTGGTGTACAGAATCAGCCTATTGCCCCTAACAAATTGGGTCCTCTTTTTACCCACTTCAGAAGGATGGAAGGCTGAGTCAACCTTGAGCCTGGTGAGATTTGAACTGACAAATTGCAGGCAGCCGGCAGTCAGCAGAAGTAGCCTGCGGTACGGCACTCTAACCACTGCGCCACTGTGGCTTGAATATACATATATTCCCAATATTCTTTGCTCATTTTTCCCAGGAACACTTCCTGGCCATACTGAGGCAATACAACAGGACGTGGGTGGATTAAATATAATTACATAACAAAAATTATGCAAGGGCCTGCTGGATCATGAATATAGGCTCTATCACTGGTCTCAGCGGCTGGGTACATACGCGTGAAGTTGCAAGCATGTGATGTTGGTATTGCATCTCCTGTGTCTCTTTTTTTCCCTTGCAATTGGTGCCCCCTTTCATGTGGAGCGCTTGTCAGGTGCACAATTTGCAAGCCAAGTTGCAATAGCTATATACCAAGGGTATCTGGGATTTAAAATATCTTCTTTAAGAGTACAAAGGCTCTGTGAGAGTTTTAGCATTCTCTTCAAGATTCCTTTAGAGAAACTAAGACTATGAAAGGCATATATAATTAATATAAGCAAGTTGAAAGAGCTAAATGTTGCTGTTTGTAGAGTGACAGTACAAAGAATGTCTGGGTCTCATGTGGCTCTCCAGATGTTGTTCAATTCCAGGTCCCATCAGTCTGGTTCATGAGGAATGATTAAGTTGCAGACCAACTGTATCCTGAGTGTACTCGCCCCCCCTCCAACTATGATATTACGATTTTATTTTTTTTATTTTTTTTATTGAAAATTTTTTACAAATACAGACTTTTCTCCCTTCCCCCTCTCCTCCTCCCTAACCCCCCCTCACCCTCCCCACCCCCCATGACTTCTCCAAAAATTAACTCCAGATTGATATCAAATTATATAATACTTTACCATCCTTTTACACCACCCCCCACATGCTAACCATTTCTTTCTAACATTATTATTATTTCTCCCCTAAACTATACATTTCAAAGCAACCTTCAACTATAAAACTATGTAATAAATCCTAATTTAACGTTTATTCAACTCATAATCTACCCATTTCTTCCCACATACATATATCTCCTAATCCAAATCTTTTACGTATATTTATATCTAAACATAACATAACATCCCTTTTCCTAAACTAAACAATCAATAACCTAACCCATCTCCACCCTTTTTCCTACAGGTCTACCTTACTTAATATTAATATCTCTGTTCTTCTGCCCACACCACAAACTAACGAAAATATGATATTACGATTTTAGATACATTGAAATATTTCTTCTCCCCTAGGGCTAATGGAACTGTTGAATCGTGCACAGAACTGCAGGGTCAATGACCAGCGTGGGCTACTGTCCAAGGAGGATCTAATACTGCCCGATTTCCTTCAGGTGCCTGAACAAGTTGGTGTCACCTGCACAAGCCATTCCTCATCCAGCCCTAAGAATTGCACCCTCAAGGCAGCAAAGGCTGACACCTCTCAGCGTCAATCCCAGGTGCAGTCACAACCCCAGGTTTCTCCTTCTTCACCACTGCAAATACCAACTTCATCATCATCAGCTGCTGCTGGGAAATCTGACCTGTGATCTACTCCGTGAGAACCCCAGCCCACCCTAGGCCCTCAATTGTATGTTTTTTGCCGTGAAGCCAGGCCTTTCCTGTTTGATATCTGTCGTAGTATCATGATCTCACAGACTTGTCCCCTTGGTCTAGGAGGTTGAAGCCTGGCTATGCTCCATCTAGCTCTTGGGACTCTCAGGCTGTCTTCAGGAATGGACATGTGTGCTCCTAATGTTCTGGCCGACTTTCACTAACTGCCCATGCTGGCTGGGCAGCAGAGTGCCAGTATTACTTACTTGCTGTACCAAACTATTGTACGGTGTTGCTCTATGTCGTGAAACAACTGCCAATGGCTACTCCAATGGCAACTACAACCCTGTGGCTAGTGGTGATGCTGCCTGTATATAGTTTGTAATTTTCAGTCTCTGTAAAATGTAAAATACACTACTGATTAAGTCCTCAGTTTTTATTTTGGGGTGCATGGGTTTCAGTTGGTGGTGGAAGGCGTGGCATGGTTTGGCATGAACACATATAAATCAGTGGTGAAATTCAAATTTTTTTACTACAGGTTCTGTGGGCATGGCTTGGTGGGCGTGGCAGGGGAAGGATACTGCAAAATCTCCATTTCCACCCCACTCCTGGGGAAAGGATACTGCATAATCTCCATTCCCACCCCACTCTGAGACCAGCCAGAGGTGGTATTTGCCGGTTCTCCGAACTACTCAAAATTTCTGCTACCGATTCTCCAGAACCTGTCAGAACCTGCTGGATTTCATCCCTGACATAAACCCACAAGGCAGATACACATTTCTTGTTCAGTTGTGAGCGGAGAGGCTTTGGGGAATCCATGCTTCCTCTTGAAACAATAGAGTGAGTTCCAATCAGCATTAGCATTTGCTTCCAAATTCATATATTTTAACACATGTGAACAGAGATCCACATCTACCAAGTCTAAGATGGCCTAGGTATAACAGAATAACAGAATTGGAAGGGACCTTGGAGGTCTTCTAGTCCAACCCCCTACTCAGGCATTACCATTTCAGACAAATGGTTGCCCAATCTCTTCTTAAAAACTTCCAGTGTTGGAGCACCCAAAGGTAAGCTTTGCGTTGTAAAACCTGCAAATGATCCTTCCTGAAACATACACAAGGATCTCCCTTCATCTTGATTCAGGGTGTGGAAGGAGTTATGACTAATAATGTTAAAAACCGTTTTCGATACTGTGGGGAGTTCTTCCGGCTGGAGTCTGGACGCACCCACACTGGATGGCTGCAACCCCCACACTGGATCCCATACTCTATCCTTGAACCGGGGGGGGGAGGCTGTTCTGTGTGGCCCGCATTGCCGCGTTGAACTTGTACAGGATCCTGTACAGGGAAAAAAAAAGGATCGGGATCCGAACCTTCCCCCTTTGGTCCCTGAAGACTGAACTGCTGTCGGAGACGCTGCTTCGCATGCTAAGAACGGCGGCGGAAGCAGTTGTTTCCCCATTGGCTGCCCCTAACCGCATAAATCGGCTCCTCAACATCTGAATGAAAGGAGTTGGGGAGGAGGCAGCGAGGGGAAGGAAGGAAGGAAGGAAAGAAAGAAAGAAAGAAAGGTGAAATCACTGCAGATCCCTTCCTGGGCGGTGAGGAACCTCTGAAAGCCGCATCCGGCATTCAGGCAGGTAAGCGAAGATAAGCTGAGTGGGGCGGCTGCCGCGGGCTTCACGTTTGCTTGCAAGGGCCGTGGGGGAGGTAGGAGAGCCATTCATTCATGCCACGGACGATCTCCTCCCGACAGTTAACATCGCTTATGCTGCAGACCAATAGAGGGCGCTTGGGTTTTTCACTTACCCAGCTCCGTCGCGCAGATCGTTTCCGCGGTTCAGCGCTAGGGGGCGCCGTGGCACCAAATGGCGGAGAATTCCGCTTGGGATATAGTTAGGAGGAGGGGTTTTGTTACCCAGAGGGATGCTGCCTGCTGCTGGGCGGATGGACAGGATCTCCGGTTCTGCTTAATGGAGACCTGTGCTGCTGTCATTAGCCCGACGCCTTAATTGCTGGATTGTTTTGCACTGGGCTACTTGAGAGCCTCGGGACAGGTCCAGATATCGTTGGGATTTTGCTTTCCGACGTAGGTTTTCCTGCCCGGTCACATTCTATATAGCGATGATTCCTCGTTCTGACGAGAAACGGAAGAAAAGTCAAACTTTTCTTTCAGTTGCAGCTTTCCCAAGTGGGGTCCTTCAGATATTGGGGTACAATTATATCTTTTCTTTAATGTACACTGAGAGCATATGCACCAAGACAAATTCCTTGTGTGTCCAATCACACTTGGCCAATAAAAAATTCTATTCTATTCTATTCTATTCTATTCTATTCTATTCTATTCTATTCTATTCTATTCTATTCTATTCTATTCTATTCTATTCTATTCTATTCTATTCTATTCCTGTGCCACCATACCCAGCACAAACAGCACCAACCGAAGGAAGCCGCCGTAGGAGAGTTTTGCATAGGAAGAAAACTGTAATAGGGAAGAGGACGAATATAACAGCAAGCAAGCTTCTGGGTGGGTTCCCTACAGGTGCATTGGGGGCTTTGGTGCCATTGTGATGACCTTCCAAAAGACAACATTTTTAAATAACTTGGTACCTGAGTTGAAAACATATTCCCAGCCAAATAATTTAATGAGTGGTTAAGTAATTGATTTCTTGCTCACCTTTGAATAGCTGAAGATAGGAAAGACAGGTTCTTAACCTTATTACTTGGCAAGCAATCAGTCCATTCTTCAAAAACAAAAATATATGTTCAGAGGAGTGATTCATAGGAATATGCAGTAAAAGTCTCCTTTTATGTCTTCCTCATCACCCAATTCTCAATGTAAGGCAAATCTCCCTCTCCAAGAGGTGGCAAAAAAGGTGTCTTAGTCACAGCATAACTAATTTGAGATTCGTGCTGAATTGTTCATTGAGGTGTTATGGGTGAGTTTACCTAAAGTGGCACTTCCATTATAAGGAGATGGCATTCTCCACATTCATGATGCCTAGAAGCTGGCTGAGAAAATAGGCAGTTTAAGATATATTTCTTCTTCTGCTAATATTCCATAAGATTCCCTTCCCCTCCTAGGTGCATTATGCTTCTCTCCAAAAGCAAGATGGATCGTGGAAAATGATGCTTTCTCCAATGGTTTGTCTTTACAGAATTTGTTGTCTGATCAGAGAGAAATCTCAAAATATCCACCAGGGAAGAGCCATGGAAGTGAACTCAAAGGTATTTCAGGAAACATGTAACACTTGGGAGGTCCAAAATTATGTTTCAGAAAGACTATTCCTCACACACTGCTTATATACCACCACTATTGTAGATATTCATCAGGTCTCATTAATGTCACAAGCTATAAGTAAAAAGATAGATCCCCAGTTTTCTATTCCAAAGATGGTTTACTATCATTAGGTGTGTAAATGCTTCCACCAATGTAATACTGGTATATTAAGGACTAATGTGTTCTTCAAAAACTATTATAATTGGATCAATTCTGTGTTTCCGTGTATTTAGGAAGCAGTTGAACTCACCGAAAGAATAAATATGATTAGCACGCCAAGATTCTTAGATTAAATCTCAAATATCTGTAACAAATTGTGATCTCAGACACGAGGGTTGGCATAGATAATTTCCTTGTGATCTAAAGATCCACAAGGAAACTGTGGAAAATTAGACCTCCAACATTTTTATGCTAATGGACATATCTAAATTACAGAGGGAATGTCGTGTGCATTTCTATCTACCACTGCAGTCTAGACGTTTAGGCTTTTAAAACATTCAAAACATAAAAACTAAATAGTTTTCTGCTCCCAACGCCCATTTCATAGGAAGGAAATGTTGAGTTTGGCTAAGTAAATTGGCCAAAGAAATTGAGTATACAGCAAAGGTAGCCAAATCACATAATTAGTTCACAGAAAGCAATCTGGTGATTCTAAAGAAAACTACACACCCATTAAACAATTAGCTGATACAAAAATGTAACAAGCAAACCAATTGAACAGATTAGGCAGAGCACAAATACACATCCCACCAAAGGTAACACAAGCAAACCACTTCCTTGCTTTCCATCTCCTTTCCCAGAATGCTGTTTTCTGTCCTCAGTATTTTTTCAGTATGCTTCTAAATGTATAGAAGGCAACAGCCATATCTAAATGCAGCCACCTCCAAAATTACAGTAACCCAGAAATGTTTTTTTGGGGGGAAAAGTGCTCTGCACCACAGGATACTAACATTCTAGTATCTACATTTAATTAATAAATTATAATAAATAATTAAAAATTATGAGGACAGGGAGCCTCTTTCAGGTTGAAGCTACTTGAGCTAAAACGTCATATATCAAATAGAAATGGGGTTAATTTATTGGAATTACAGGAAACTGGGAAACTACAGAGAGATGGCATAGGACTCACATTGCTAAATTTTGATCAGCTAAGTATAGGAGCAAGTATGTTGACAAAGAGTAATGGAGTGTTTAGTTCTATTTGTTGGACTTTCTATCAAGCCATCCACAGTTCTTCACCCTTCACTTCCTATCTACTAACTAGATGATACAATTGTTTCCATCCAGAGCCTCCCTCAGATACCTCTGAAATGTGAATTATTGGTCATATCCAAATTTTGTTTAGATAATGATCAGGATGGCTAGGACTCAGTTCACAGTTTGGACATGGTGCCCATCAGTTAAACATTGTGCAAACTGAGAGTTTTGCTCCAGAGTTCTCTGTAATGTTGTGTTTGTGTAAGTCGTCTTAGATATTACATGCACCTAAATGCTGCTGTCATTCACACTGAACTAAAGGGCTGCTTGTCAGGAGCTACATTACAGCACATTATTGTTTTATATAGCATTTCAAGAGGGTTGACATGCTAACCCAAGCTTTTATGAGAAATGCCAGTGTAGGAAAGCCAATGCTATCAATCCTATTCACTTCTCTGGGTGGCTTAGGAGATGACTCCATCTGGTGGGGTTTTATGTTACTATGGTATTCATCTGAACCCTGCAATTATGTGGGCACGGTATGAATCTCTCTCACTTTCTAGGCCATTAATTAAACAGGGTACACATAGCCTTTCCTAATATGATTCCTGTGCTGTGATGCAGAGACAGGCTCTATAGAAGTGGCTTCTTGAGCGGGATTCCATGATGATCTCCTCAACCTTTTCAGAAGTGGTATATCAAATGAGACATTATGCAGGTTTCAGTGCAAGAGAGTGACATAATAATATAGTACATTTCCCTCCTGCCCCCGGATGTGCTTCAGGAGCAGCCCGGCTCCCCTCAGAAGGAGGGAGTGAAAACTCGGTCCAAATCCACAGAGGAGATGCAGCCTGCCAAGAAGGTAACTGTACCAGCCAAAGTCCACTTAGGCCAAGATCTCACCATGCTTGGTGAGAGTCATAGGTAGTGTGTTGGCTGTCTGGAAGCAGGCATGTTTCACTGGGGGAGCTAATAAACCAAGAAGAAGCAGAACACCAGGTGAGGTTGTCTTGAGTTCAAGGGATGTGCAGAATCCACTGATTCAGTTGGCAAGGATGATACCCATTAACAAGCCCAGCAACTGGATTAACTGAGGCTACTAGATTACACCCTGTACTTAAGGTTTGCCATGGTCCATTTTCCTCTCTTTCAGTAATCCTGAATTAATTATCTCTTGATCCTGGATGACTAGGCCCTGTTTGCCAGGTCAGTGGGGTGATCAGCCCCTTTGGGCTACCTCTTTGTTTTTGCAGTGCTGTTCTGTGAGATGATTGGGGAACTTCAGGGCCAGGAGGGAGTCAGAAATCCCTGTGACCACTGACATCAGAGGCTGAAGTCTGTTACCTGAACAGAGCTGTTATCAGAACCTGAACCTTTCTTCTTTGGGGAGGAGAAAGACTCAAAAAGTGGAAAGGATCCAACCTTTACATTTAGCTTGATACCTTAAGATATTTGTGCCAGTAGGAATCTTCGGAAATTTTAGAGCCATTTTCACAAATGGGTGCCAGGGGAAGAATTTTCCCATTATAAAATGGCTGCCACAGTGGACTAGGCCAGTGAAAACAACCCATCCATTTCGTAAAAAGCCAGCCATCAAACTTTCTAGCTATCTGGTCTGCTTTCCACAAATCCATCTTAGCACTGTGTTCTTTCCACACAGGTAGAATCATAGTCTCAAACCTCAAAATGAGCTGCAATTGCTCACCATTTTCTTGTGGGTCTTACATGGGGATCAAGATACACACACACACACATAAATACGGTGCTTGAAAATAGTGC
This sequence comes from Pantherophis guttatus, assembly GCF_059756535.1. Lineage (NCBI taxonomy): Eukaryota > Metazoa > Chordata > Lepidosauria > Squamata > Colubridae > Pantherophis > Pantherophis guttatus. Next base: position 205,672,137 of record NC_142064.1, on the reverse strand, counting down.
TTTGCTTTGCAGCATGCTTGCCTTCTTTTGCCTCCATTTCCAGTTAAAAAATCATTTGAAAAATTAAGTTGGGTGGGATAAATAGCTGTTGCTAAGGGCAATGCCTATCAAAACATTGATGTCCACAAGCATCTGGTTTATCAACCAAATTCAAAGTATTTTAAGATCCATGCCTGCCCAGTTAAAAGAATCAGTAGTAGGTGATGAATCTGCTTATGCTTGCTTGTTTATTAATTTATTCATTTAAAACTGGCAACTTTAAGACTTATGGACTTCAGCTCCCAGAATTCCTCAGCCAGCCATGTTGAGTCTTAAAGTTGCCAAGTTTGGAAACCCCTTATTTAATACATGTTTTTTTCCATACAAATCACACATCAGAAAAGTTTACAAGATGTCAGTTGGATGTTCAAAAATGCAGTCCAGAACATATTTTCAGAACAAAACTTCAATAGAAACTTCTCCAACTTTTCCCTCAATAGCATCCAAAACATGGCCTTGGAGAACATCAGGCTGGGGCTGGCAGGCAAAAGAAGACCCTATCCTAGTTATCCTGTATGGTTGGATGGGAAGGTATTGCACATATTCACATAGTCTCAGTCAAGGTTACTCAACTCAGGGTACTTGATTCTCATTACAGGCCTTCCATACTCCACAGAAGTCATTACCCAATCAGATGGATGGAGATGAGTCCAAGGTATGTCAATCATCAAATAATTAGAATCTGCTCATCTCCACTCTGCTGTAAGTCCATGTACCAAGGTTAACTTCTTTGCCTCTTCTATAATTCTCAGGCATCTATTCTATAATTGGCATATGATTCTGACAAAAATGCACATGTTTCAGCTTGGTTTTCAGCATCTAGATGAGCAATTTATCAGTATTTGGGATAGTCCTTAAGAAGACACGTTCGTGGATTCAAAGAATGTGGGAGGAGGAATCTGATAACTGTTAGGAGAGTTATGTTTCCGGTTTCCATGCTAGTAGACATTTGTGAAACCTACATAACAAAAAGCAGTATAAACAGTTAGCAGTGCAAACAGAAATAATGAATAAATTATTTATTAATTTTTAAACTTTTAAAAATTTAAAAATACATATTAAAAATAAATAAAATAAACAAACAAGCAGACTTGTCGGACCCTTATAGGATATAGGAAGGCGACTATAATGGTCTTATGGGGAGGATGGAAGAATCTAGATGAGCAAATTTTTGAGATGGTCTCAGGAGACCTGCCACCTTCTCTCTCCCTTCCCTTTCAGTAGAGATGTGGGTGGTAATGCCCAGGGAAGGATTTGGGTAAAACAATCCACCTAATCAAGTTTCTAGATGGTCTTCACTCTCCTTCTGTGTTATACAAATTCTCACATCAAGAAAACGTGTCTGAGATGATAATAAATGAAGGTACCTTAGCAACTGACACATTTTACTGTCACTTCAGTTTTTATTCAAAATATTCACTTTGTCAGGTGTTTGAGAGAGTGAGAAGTGGAGATTTCTGAATTGTTTTTCCTGCCTCTGAATCTGTCCCATTCTGCTGTGCTCCTCAGGGCTCCTGTTCTGCCCCACCATCTGATGCCTCTCAGCAAAAGCAGACCTGAGGAGCAGGAATTGCTTGGGTGCCTGTAACAAAATATGCAGTCGTGCCACTCTTTGGCTTTGCATTATTGCTCAAACTTCATGTCCGTGTGGATGTTATTGTGGGTCTGTCTATCCAGCTGTCAGTGTTTAATTGTTCTATCAGTGGAATGAGATCAAGGTAAATAAAGTTTGAACTTTTTTATTTCCAGTTGTTGCAGACATGCAGGTGCTGCTTGCACGATGACAGCCTCTTGAGGTATAAGAGTAGAAATAGAGTCTAAATTTGTTCATATATTATATGCTGATGGATATCAGGAGTGTCTCTGCAAAGATGGCTATGGGATGACCAAATAGTGATTACAAGTGTATCTGGAGAGAAGGACCCTTCAGTTCCTCATAGTTAATGAATAATGTCTCACGACTTATTAATTCTAAGTTAGTTTTTCATTGAGAGAGACTCGACATCTAGAGACTACATGAGCTCATCTATCCATTATTGTCTTTTCCTTTTACTTCTCTCAGTTGTTTTTCCACTCTGCCCTTGCTCTCATTTCAGACTCAAAGTATGTGAGTCAGTGGTGGGTTTGAAATTTTTTTTACTACTGGTTCGGTGGGTGTGGCTAGGTGGGGGGCATGTGACTGAGTGGGCATGGCCTACTTGATGTCACTCACGCCCACACCCACTCAGTCACATGACCCCCCACCTAGCCACACCCACAGGAAAAGGTAGGAAAATTTTTGGAATTTCCACCTATCTACCCCCGCCCTCCCTTCACCAGTTGCCCCCATTTCCCCTCCTTTAGCAGCCCCGGCCCTAGCCCCACTTCCTCCCCCACCAGCACCTCTTTGTTCGGGCTGCATACCTTCTATGGTGGCTAGTCCAGAGTCCAGAAGGCAAGCTGACCGGAGTTTTTGGAGGTCCCCAGCCAGCTGCCGCTGCTGGAAAGTGGCTGGCAAGGAAGTCTCCCAGCTGTTGCCTCTTTGAGAGCCTTTTTGCGGCTGCAGTGGCTGGCTGCAGGCCGCCGAAAAGTACTGGAGGTCGCGGAAAAAGCTGCTGTGCATCCCATTGGACTTGCAAGGCAATGGGATGCGCATGCATGAAGAACATGGTGATGAAAATGGTGAGTGGGGCGAGCAGCGACCGGGGGACCGGTTCGGGGGCATGGCCAGCTGGCCATTGCTACTGGTTCGGTGACCTTGGCCAAATTTCCACCAACGGTTTGCGTGAACCAGTGCAAACCGGCTGAATACCACCTCTGATGTGAGTTTCTGCTTCTTAATCATTACATCAATGGATCTTTATTTCATCCAGGATCCATTGATTGTTTCTTCTTAGTATCCACACTAACATCTACAAATCTGTAATTTGGAGGCATCTCTCTTCCTCCTCTTGGTCATATCCACAGAGCTACTTTGGTAAGTTTCTCTCCAATCCTAAACCAGAATAAAAAGATGCTGCCCTGACTCTTGCGATGCACACAACACACCCTTAATGTTGTGCTACTCTCCTTACACCTTTAACATACATCTCTCTTCCTTCTCTTGGGTCACATTTATATTTTTTCTCTTCAGTTATACTCTCAACCAAGTAAACTTTTAAAAAGTCTTTGAAACCATGAATTAGCCATTTAACCTATCTATCATTAGATGGCATCATTATAAGGGATAATATTTTGGCTGCCATCAACTGGTCCTATGTGCAGTTGCTCAGTATGTGTTACTGGAGAATTGAAATGATATACTGAAGAATTGAAGAGTCAGCATGTTCATACTCCACTCAGTATCAAGGATGCAGCTGTAGAGGTGGTCAACAGTATTAAGTATTTGGAGATGCAGATAACTAACAATCTGAACTGGTCTCTTCACATGTCATCCTTAGTGAAGCGTCTGCATTTCCTTTGTTGGATGAGGAGAGCACATATTTCTCCTTCTGTCCTGGCCATTTTTTACAGAGGCACGATTGACAGCATTTGAACAAGCTGCATCACTGTCTGGTTTGGTGGAAGTAGTGCCTCAGATAGAAAGTCCATATAGAGAGTAGTAAGGACAGCCAAGAAGATTATAGGAAACTCACTTCCAGTTTATAAGAGCTATATGCTGAGAGCTCAAAGCATTGTTAGAGACCCTACACACCCACTTTACGATCTGTTTCTGTTGCTCCCCTCTGTGAGGAGGTTTTGAAGTATTTCTAGCAGGACTACCAGATTCTATAACAGCTTTGTTCCTTATGCCATCCTTCTGGTAAACTCACAAGATTCATTTTTCTCGCCATGTACATATATATATCTGACCTAGACTATGTTGTTTCTCTGTGTCATATAATATATGTGGTTATATGCATAATTTTGTATTTATTTATTTTGTCATGTTTATGTAGTGTATATTGGAGATATGATGCATACCTCCAATATACTTTCATTTTAATGTAAGCCGATTAGTGTACATTCAAAGTGACAATAAAGTTATTCTTAGTCTAAGTTTAAAAAATGGAGCTAGCTGTGGGGATCAGCATGGGAGGTGTAACAAACCATCCGCACCACCCAGGAACATGACCTAAGGAAGGGTGAGGAGGAAGGGTTCTTGGAAGCAGCAGCAGGGAAGAAAATTCTGGGCTGAGCAGGCTGCAGAAGTTATATCTCCAATTACATGCTTTAAACCAACATGAGGCTACTCAGTTTCAGGGCTTTGTACTCTTCAAGATGGACCAATCCATTTTTAAAAAGGCAAAAACGTGGCTATTGTGAAAGCCAGCCTTCTGGTCTTTCTGCCAGCCAATAGGATTGAAACCACAGCTTTACTGACAAATAACATCATTTCACACACATCAACATGGCCAGTGTTGTCACACAGTGTCTGGAGGTGGGATTGCAGAGAAAATAGCATTTCCAGAGTAGTGGAATTCCTTGACATCCTTGGGCTATCTCCATGCAGGTGGATAATGAGATACAGACAGTGACTTTTGGACATGATAAGCGGGCAAGAAAGTTGTGTGGATTTACCCTTTCTCAATGTACAGCTTTCATGCTGTCCTGATCTTCTGTTATTCTCATTGTATTGAAATATCCTTACACTTTTTGTCTTATTGCCTGATTTCCTAGCATAAATTTTGTCTTGACTTTTACAGTACTCCGTCCATCTTAAAGGATTCGTGAACCTAAGAAGCAAAATTAGTCTATTGCTGTGACTTCTTCATTTAAACTGTAAGTTCACTAAGCCTCAGCCTTAAATTTCTTAAGATTTACTTTAACCCATGTTTACTTTCATAAAATGGTTTTCTAAATCTTATTTACTTACAGGCTAACCAAGTGGCATTGGCAGAATATCTCACGTTGTTTCTGGTTTGCCCTCCAGTGTTGATTCCTGTTGCCATCTTTATCAACCCTGTCCTTCTTTCAAGATACTTACTTTATAAGTTAAACAGATATTACCAGCCCAACCACCAGGTGTCATCAGCACATCAGATTTAATTGATGGCCCTAAAATGACCACCCCATTGTCTGTTTTCGATTTCGACCATAAAGGAGACAAAATGGCCTTTAAAGAAGTCCACAACAGATCTCAAGTACCAGACTTCTTCTGCCAGTACAGTACTGTCTCCCAGATCCACCAAATGCCATTGATTAGACACTTCATGGTATGAGGGATCCTTGGTGCTCTCTGAGCTTGCTTGTTTCCTTGCAGAGGTTTCATTACCCAATCTAGATAACATCATCAGTGCTTATAAGGAGTGCAGTTTCTTTATTAGCACTGATGAGGTCACCCTTCATGTCACCCCTGAGTTACAAATATTCTCCTTTATTGGTACGTCATGATATCTTGGGAGTTCTTTAAGTCCTAGGCCTAATTTGGAGACTACAAACCACACCACACTGCACTGTCCATCATGGCTAATGGCCAGGAAACCATCAACCTCCACCCTCATGCTCCACCCGAGCTACAATATTCGCCATCACCGCAAACCATGATGTTGCTGTTGCCATTTTCTGTGTCACCCCTTCTGTTGCCAAAGCCACAAATGCCAACGTATCCCTCAAGCTATCTCTTCTTCAGGGAAGAAATATAAATCAAGTTGTCTTCAGACCAGACTTGTTCCATGTTTGTTGACACACAGCTATTAGCACTTTAATTGTCTCTTTTCTTGTAGATTTAAGCAGTTCAGTGAGCATTTTATCTAAACCTGGTGTTTTTCTCTTTAACAGTTGTTCTGCTGTCTCTCATACTGCCCTTTCTAGAAGAAAATATATCCTCTTTCTACATTTTTAAATGCATCATTCTGTTTGCAAAGGGCTTTAGTGTAGACTTTTCCATCCTCTTTTGCTAAATTTTACTAACCTTTCTGTTTGCTTTATTAACCTTTCTGTTTGCTTAATATAAATGTTCCTGTAATTAAAGTGCCTCCTTTTCTTCCTCATTCCAATCACCTGTTAATAGAACTACATCTTTTTAGATGTTGCATTTAAATGTTGCATGTAATATCTCTTTCAGTTTGCCAGCGGATTTTTCAACTTCTTCCATATTGTAAATAGACAGTGTTATTTATCGTTAATGTTCATTAATTCTAATAAATATCCTATTGTTTATCAGATTGTAGCTGAACATATATTGTGGAATTTTTTGACTTAAAATGGCCATTTCTGGTGCATCTATTTGCTTTTACTGTATTTAAAACATCCAGTTTAGTGCACTAGTCTTTTCCTTAAGGAATTCAAGTGTTTCTTGATCAAGAGAAGCATTGAGCATCAAGAGAAGCATCAAGTGTTTCATGCTTATCAAATTCCATGCCCCAGTTACATGTGTACCTAAGAAATGAGAAATCCCTCTTTAAATATTGGAACCATCAGGGACCCAGCTGCCTTGTGGCTTTGATCTGGTTGCTTCACCTTGAGAGCTACTCATCAAAGTTCACTGTTCTTCTCCAGTAACAAATGCCTTACAATATGGGCAGTCTGAAGAGTTGGTATCAGTGGTGGGTTTCTACTGGTTTGGGAGGCTCCGCTCACCCCGCCCAGACGTCATCACGGACGCTCTGCACATGCACAGAAGATTCTGCGCATGTGCAGAAGCGCTTGCACACGGGTGCTCTCCCAGATCTGAACCGGTAGCAAAGGTAAGTGAAAACCACTACTGGTTAGTATGCAAACTTACCTAAACCATTTAGCCATATTTATACAGTCTTTTTGGTAAGAGTGCAGGAGTGAGTTGCCATTGCTTTCTTCCAAGTGCTAATTTGGAATTTCTTCTCTTATGTATGTATGTATGTATGTATGTATGTATGTATGTATGTATGTATGTATGTATGTATTTATTTATTTATTTATTGGTTCGATTTATATGCTGCCCTTTTCCGGAGACCCAGGGCAGCTTACAATGCGTTAAGCAATAGCCTTCATACTTTTGTATATACCTGCTTAGTAGGGCTTTTGCCCCCCCCTCTAAAGCGGTGTTCTTTTTTTATACAAAGAAAGCTTATTGCCCCCACAATCCGGGTCCTCATTTTACCTACCTTGGAAGGATGGAAGGCTGAGTCAACCTTGAGCCTGGTGAGATTTGAACTCGCAGTAATTGCAGGCAGCTGGCAGCTAAGTGCTACTTAACAGCACTTTAGTCCACTGCACCACCAAGGCTCTTGGGTAGAGAATTCCTTTTCTGCCCTCACCACTTTGTGGATTAACCTTAGTTTCACTCATCCCTTAGCAGTTTTTGCTTGCTAAAACGGATAGAAAATCCTAATCACTGAGATTAGGCACCCATATTTGTGCCAAGAACAATGCAAACAAAATATTTGATAGTTGAATGCCATATAACCTAAAAAGAAGAATACACAGAGCCTTTAGGCAGCAAAACTGGCAACAGTTGACCCGTCACAACTCCTTGACTTAGCATGCCAGGGGCGGGCAGAAGACGAGGTCTGTGCAACCTTCCCTTCTAGAAGAGGACTTTGGTCTGGCCCAGTCAATGAGTGATGGGCTCAGGCAGGGTGGATTAATTAATGATTGTGAGATGTTGCTGGCAGGGAAGCATTGCATCTAGTTCTCTTGGCCAGACTCTTTCTGCTAGTTTATAAAGTGCTTCAAGTACCACCACATGCTAGTGTCTTGAAACCTCTACAGAAATAAATCACTATTAATAATTATTCTTGCAATTCGAAGAATCTCACAGGTATGTCGATAATGGAATATAACACTTTGATTCATAGCTCTATGGTGGGTAGTGCATTTAAAATCATTGTTCAAAATCTCTATATAAGGGATAAGCCTGAATATTTCTAAGCACTACTGCACTTCTCTGGAGATTGAGTCAATATTTGTCAAAATAATAAAAGCAGCACTGCACTCCTTTTCGTTGTACATCAGACTCATAATGGGTGGACCAAAGAGGTGGGGCTTCCATTGAGAAAGTGTGACATCATTTTTGTCAGACTGGCTGGTTTGAAAAAACCCCTCCCCCCTCCCATGCCACTGGATCCAGTCTTTCCCATTAGCAGTAATACCGATCAGCTACATCTAGAATAATTTAGGTAGGAAAAGATATGTTTATGTAGCCACGGGGTGGACTGTATCCTCTGAATATGTACAAAAGTGCTTCTTTCCTCTCTGGGTTCAAGTATCACATTAAGCCATAGCTGATTTTGAACATGGTTTGTTGAATAAAGCATAATGATTCAAGTCACACATTCTGTCTTTATGCCTACATAGTTACCAGATGCTTCTTCCTGAAATCTTTTGTTTATTTCTAATTTTGCACACGGCTATTTATTTCACACTCGGTGAACGTATCTTTTCAAGATGGTTTTCGTATTTTATTTTTCAGAGGCTGCTTATTTCCTGCAAAGAAAGCTGTGAATTAAATAGGCATGTGTCTGGTTAGGTAACTGCATCTGAGAACAAATCAAAGCCTAAAATTGCCTCCAAAATCTAAAGAACAATCCAATTATGGAATAATGAAGCATATGTGATGTAAACCAGATAAAGAACAGGATATGTCCAAAATCATACAAACAAATAACATAAGCCATGGAATAATGTAATAAAAAGGAGTTTTAACATATGTACAAATGCACATGTATATCAAATGCTATTTTATTTAGTGTGTTTTAGCTGTATTTTTAGCCACGCCTCACCAGGTCAAGGCTGCTAAATCTAAACTGCATATATTCTGTTGACCAATAGATGGCAGCAAAGGAAGTGTACTTTCTCTCTTTGACACTATCTAGTGGTCATCTGGTTTATGAACCCCAGATCTAGCAGCCCTAACTAAAAGATCTTTAAAAAGGAAGAAGACCATTTTGATGTAGTGTTTAATGCATTAGGATGAAAACCTGAGAATTGTAAATTCTATTTTTTCATTATAATTTTTACTAAAACCTTTAAACAAGAAGATAAAAACTAATACAAACTAGTAGACAGTACGAAAGGGAAAATACCAGAAAAGGAAGAAAGGAAAGTAGAAAAGAAAGGAAAAAAAGTATAAAGTTTTCTGATTTCTGAAAAAAAAAAAAGTATAAAGGTTTCTGATATTCACAGCAATTATAAGTACAAATATATTTTGACGACTCTCTCTAAAGTTTCTTCATATTACTCTTCTTTCTATAATCTATCATTCTAATCTTCAACACTAATAAGAGCCTTGGTGGCACAGCAGACTAAAGCACTGTTAAGTAACACCAGCTGCCTGCAATTACTGCAAGTTCAAATCTCACCAGGCTCAAGGTTGACTCAGCCTTCCATCCTTTCGAGGTAGGTAAAATGAGGACCCAGTTTGTGGGGGCAATAAACTGACTTTGTATAAAAAAGAACATTGCTTGGGGGGGGGGCGAAAGCCCTACTAAGCAGGTATATACAAAAGTATGAAGGCTATTGCTTAACGCATTGTGAGCCGCCCTGCGTCTCCGGAGAAGGGCGGCATATAAATGTAACCAATAAGCACTGAGATTGTGAGTTCTAATGCAGCTTTAGACATCACTATGGAAATTCTCAGTCATCCAGGTCGTGATAATCCCATAGGTGTTTTTTCAAAAGGCAACTGGACTTTCTTTGTTTTTCCTTGAAGATGTTTTGCTTCTCATCCAAGAAATTTCTTCAGTTCTGAACTGAAGCTTCTTGGATGAGAAGCAAAACATCTTCAAGGAAAAATAAAGAAAGTCCAGTTGCCTTTTGAAAAAGCATCTTTGGGACTTTCAACATGACTTTCTCAGCCTTAGGAAGGAGGCAAAAACAAACAACTTCTGAAAAAGCATGCCAAAAAAACCTTCAAGGACTTGTCTGGGAGTCAAGACCAACTCTATGGCACAAAACAAAACATCAAAAAAAGGAAGAACATTTTAAAAAATAATAAGATACAATGAAATATTTATCTAGGAACTTGGCTAACTTAGGAATTTTGTCATGTGTTCCAAATGTAAGATTTCCTCTTCTTTTTTTTATATGCTCCCTCACCCAATTATTTTTAATTTAGCTGAAGCTTTTAACACAATTTGACCCAAATCTCCTTTTAGAAATATTTTCATGTATACAAAGATATGGGATGTGTGCCTTTTTTTGTGGCAAAAGAGATTGCTTGAAAGCATATACAGTATTTATCAGGGGTGAAATCCAAAATTTTTCCCTACCGGTTCTGTGGACGTGGCTTGGTGGGCGTGGCAGGGGAAGGATACTGCAAAATCTCCATTCCCTCCCCTCCTGGGGGAAGGATATTGCAAAATCTCCATTCCTATCCCACTCTGGGGCCAGCCAGAGGTGATATTTGCCGGTTCTCCAAACTACTCAAAATTTCTGCTACCGGTTCTCCAGAACCTGTTAGAACTTGCTGGATTTCACCCCTGGTATACATACAATATGACTACACAGAATATATCATTGGCTGCAGGTTTAGCATTCAGTTGTCGTTTTAGAGTTTCTCTCATGGATGGAAAATCTGTGTCAGAGTAAAGATTGAAGATAACAGTCAATTAAAGTGAGGCATTTTCAAAGCCCAGGCTTGATGGAAGTTTGGGCAGTTTAATACTTTCAGGGCCACCACTGAAGACATTCACCGGATGAGTTACCATTGTCAGTTAAGTAATGGGAGAGTGAGGAGTCCTGTGCACAAAAGCCTGACTGTTTGTTTCTATATATGCCTTTGCTTCTGATTTTTGCTTTAAGATCATTTGCTAAAAAAATAAGCAGCACTTTCATTCCCCCCCCCCTTTTTTAAGAGGGCTACCAGATATTAACTGCAAAAATCTGGACATTTGTGTTATAGTTTTCTGTGTCCTTCTGTGCCTATTTAATGCTCTGGATTTTTGCATTGCCCAGTGTTGGCTTCTATATCTGAAACTTCTAAAATCTACTGGATTAAGCCAGAGAAAGGAAACCCTCTAGAAAACATATTTGGGATTTTTCTTGAAATTTAGTTAACCTAAACAAGACCATTAGCTGATTTTTATGAGGCAATATTTTCTACAGAATTCCCTCACATTAAATCCACTGGAATTTGCTTCTAAATCAAATAAAATTGATTATATATTCTACCTGCATACCTGTACAATGATGAGTACCCAGCTTGATGGGTTCCATCTCCATAAACAAACCATTCTGTTTTTAGTACACAAGAATGGAGATTGTGATAAGGATGAAAACTACAAAAGCCCCCACTGAATCAGACCAAGAATCAAAGTTAGTTTTCCCCAACTGTGCCTGTACATCAGTCCTAGTCAACATGGCCATACTGTAACTGGATAATCTAGAAGTAATTATTGCTATTCATTGGGAGGGCACTGGGTTGGGGGCATCTATTTCTGCTCCTGTGGGGACCAAAAAGCCAATCCCCACACTTCTTAACACTGGAAGTCCAAAACCCACCCCCAAGCTTGATAGTCATATCTAGACTGCCTCTGAATGTGGATATTCTATTCTATTTTATTTATTTATTTCGTCAAGCATGTATTTTATGACAGATACAAGTGTAAACGTAATTATAAATACATGAAAAGGATATGAATAAAAGAAAACGTTAGGACAGGGACGGTAGGCACACTGATGCGCTTATGCACGCCCTCTTAGGGACCTCTTAGGAATGGGGTGAGGTCTACAGTAGACAGTCTAAGATTAAAGTTTTGGGGATTTGGGGAAGAAACCATAGAGTCAGGTAGTGCATTCCAGGTGTTGAGCATTCTTTAAATAAACCTTACTGAAGTCATACTGTATTACCATGTTTTGCAGCAGGGAATTTCATGGCTGTGAACTCTTTGAAGTACTTTCTTTTGCCTTTCCTAAATCAAAGGAAGGACGAAAAGGGCAGGCACAATGCATAAGAAATAATGGCAACATCTACTCCTAGTTACTCAGTAAGTAATTATACATTCTCATTCTTGTATGGAACAGGGGAAAATATCCCATTCTTCATTTTTAAAATAAAGTCACACATCTGTAATATGCCTAACGGGTTTTTTCCCCCCCAATATTAAGCGGCACCAAACATTTTAATCTTCATTGATAAGAAAATTATTCTTCATCATTCTAGTTAACTTTTTTTGCATTCTTTAAAGCTCTGCCATATATATATTTCTAGGTACCATAAACTGGTCAGAAAGGAATGCACTTCTCCAAATGTGACCACACCATCCATCCTATACGTAGCATTATAATTAATATAATCTGCCATAATTTACTTTTTAGGCCCACAGAGAGCAACAGCATGGAATGTGCATTCTCAGCTAGTGGACATGACTGTCAGACAGGTGCTTTCTGGGCTGGTCAAGTTACCCCTATGCACTAGCAATGCATAGTTGAAGATGTTTGGCCATGCAGCAGCCCTTTATGAACTTCTCTTGGGTGCTGCAAAGGAAGCTGGGAGATGGTCATGTGTGGGGAAGCATGCTATATATGGAAGGACTGCTTATAAGCCTCACAAAGGTCTTCTAGGGGCTGTGGTGGTGTAGTGATTGGAATGCACTAGGCTAACTTTAGCATACTAAAAAGCAGAGACATCACCCTGCCAACAAAAGTGCGTATAGTCAAGGCTATGGTTTCCCCAGTTGCAATGTATGACTGTGAAAGTTGGACTATAAGAAAGGCTGAGCACCAAAGTATTGAGGCCTTTGAACTATGGGGCTGGAGAAGACTCCTGCGAGTCCCTTGGACTGCAAGGTGATCAAACCAGTCAGTCGTAGAGGAGATCAATCCTGATTGCTCTTTAGAAGGCCAGATCCTGAAGATGAAACTCAAATACTTTGGTCACCTAATGAGAAGGAAGGACTAACTGGAGAAGAGCCTAATGCTGGGAAAGACTGAGGGCAAAAGAAGAATGGGATGACAGAGAATGAGGTGGTTGGATGGAGTCACTGAAGCAGTAGGTGTGAGCTTAAATGGACTCCACAGGAAGATAGAGGACAGGAAAACCTGGAGGAATGTTGTCCATGGGGTTGCGATGGGTCGGACATGACTTTGCAACTAACAACAACAAGGCTAACTTTGCATTCCACTGCCAAGAGTTCAGCTGTGACCAGCTCAAGGTTGACTCAGCCTTCCATCCTTCTGAGGTTGGTAAAATGAGGACCCAGATTGTTGGGGACAATATGCTGACTCTGCAAACTGCTTAGAGAGGGTTGTAAAGCACTTTGAAGCGATATATAAGTCTAAGTGCTATTGATATTGCTAAGTCCTTTAGAGTATACTTGGAGGTGCTACTTTGCTTTCTGGTAAATTGATGTTTTATCACTGGCCATGGCTTCTATACCACAATTTTGTGAACCCACCACAGATGCTATCACTCTATTTCAAATGAGCTAGTGGCCAAGAAAAGTTCTCTGCCACTGCTTTATCTTACTGAAAATTAATTGGAAACATGTTGTTAGCTCTCCAAAGCCCACTGTGGAGCAAGTTCTTTGAGAAGCAAAAACTAGCCTCATTTCTGAGGCTTAAGCACTCCCATATTTAGAAAAGTAGCTTGAGTGTCCTGCAGCCAGAACTAGATTGATATCCTGGGCAGTTTGGACTCAGCATGTACTGTACCAACAGGGCAAGAGGTCATTTGAGTCCATAACTCTGAATGATGTAGAAGTTAGCAATTAACTAAAGGAATTTCTGAGAAGGGAGTGGGGGGACTGTGCAATTGATGTAAGAAGCAACACACAACTCTTTAGACTTTGCTCCTGTCTGGTGTATAAAGGACATAGTGTTTCTCCACTTACTTTGTCTGCAAGGGGACTGTGGACCTAGACTGTAAGCTTGAGATGTTTCCCCTGGGTATCTCACCTGCAGCAGGTAAGGGAACACAAAGGAACAAGAGCCTGAAGTAGCACCAACAGACATGGATTGGGCATCTGAACCCAGCCCATTCCAGGGCAGGTTCTTACTTCTTAAGACCTAGCATCGAATCAACCCAGGGTAAAAAAAATACCTGTATCAAGGCAGGCATAGATCCAACCCAGCAAAATTTTCTGACCTTTTGGCTAACATAACACCTGCCTAATCTCTCTTCCAAACAATGAAGAATCTTAGATATGGCCTCAATGGCAATAAAAATATAGGTACCGGTAGAAGCAATAGATATGTATCTATCTGCAATACTAATCCATTACCCTGGATAAATGATTAAGATATATGGCTTCTTGGCTGCTGAACATAGGGGAAGCATCTGGAATTTCCTTGAAACCAAGACGTCAGGACAAGCGTCACATTTATCATTGGCAATGTCTGTTTCAGCTGGCAGGCTATGATGCTACCTTATGGGAGAGAAAATCCAGTGCAATGCTGTCAATCCACAGGAAGAGTCTTGCAGGCACCACCCTTTCCCGTCGGACATAACCTCCAAGGTACTCAACTCGAGAGTCTTGTGCAGCCTCTGAGCACTGTAGCTGAAGTTCTGCCCTTTTTATTCTTTCCTTCACTTCACTTTCTTCATGCTTTTCCGTGTATTCTTGGGCCAGTTGGGTATTAGTCTCTTTTCTGTTCAGTGTAACTCCCATGGGATTTTTTTTTTTTGGTCCTTAAAAAAGTGATCATAGCAGGTGCTTTCTCTATAGATAGAAGATCCTATTTACAGAGTACTGTAGAGGTTCTTGGAGTCTATAGAAGAACTATGGTCGTAGCCCATTTTTGCACATAGCTAAAGAAAGCTACATGCTTCCGAGGTACAGATACTGCAAAAGTTCCAACAAGAGCTGGTACTGGCTCTTCATGGGATGGCACAGTAGGCTTTTCTGCCTCTTATTTTTTGAAGTGTGTCCTAGAAAATCTCACAAGTGATACAGGAAGCAGAAGATCCTATCATTTGTGAGATGCAGTGTCTTTAATAAACATTTCTTTCTCCATAGTTTTACCGATGAACCCAAATCCTAGAGAATATTTCTTCCCCGCTGTCAGTTCTAACCTTGAGCACTTTCCCCCTGGCTCCTCAGGGAGGCTGGCAGAAAGCATGGAGAGCCATGAAATCAACATTCATTTTTCCAAGATGTGGGATCCATACACAAGTTGGGATGAAGCAGAGAAACCAGGTAAGGGAAACGAAGCTAGGGATATAGCTGTGAACAAGCAAGTGTACCAGACCTCTCATTTCTTTGTAACATCATATCACTTTCAAATCAGGTTTGGCTCTGGTGATTTCAAGGACATGTATAGGCAGAACCATTGGCAACAATATAGAGGTGTCTTTTCATTTCTTTCTTCTGGAATTACTTTTTACTTTCCAGTGTCTCTACAGGCTAAGTATTTCCTGGTGATATTAGCTAGGACCAGCCTAGAGGTGGGTTTCAGCAGGTTCTGACCAGTTCTAGAGAACCGGTAGCGGAAATTTTGAGTAGTTTGGAGAACCGGTAGTAAAAATTCTGACTGGCGCCACCCCCATCTATTCTCTGCTTCCCAAGTCCTAGCTGATGGGGAGGAAATGGGGATTTTGCAGTAACCTTCCCCTGGATTGGGTGGGAATGGAGATTTTACAGTATCCTTCCCCTGCCACGCCCACCAAGCCACGCCTGCCAAGCCATGCCATGCCATGCCACACCCACCAAGCCACACCCACAGAACTGGTAGTAAAAAAAATTGAAACTTACCACTGGACCAGCCCTACTTAGGCTTTCAAAATCAGCCAAAATGACCTAGGTCAGGGGTGTCAAATTGGCTTTCAGTGATTCCTCCATAATCACTGAAAATGGGAGTGTGGTGTGTGGTGAAGTGTCAGGTGAAGGTCTAAATTCGGGGTTTTTCCTGAATTTAATATTCTAAGATCGAATTTTTTAAAGTAAAATTTACTTACATTGCACTGTTGTTCATGCATTGGCCTGGATCCCAATTTCTTTCCTTTAAGCTAATATTTTTACAGTTTGAGGAATGTTCTGCTTGCCAGAACTCCAACAGAAATGATTGGGTGCTGGAATCATTGACGTCTAATGGTTGAGAATGTTGTATGCAGTATACTTGCAATTGTTAACATCAAGTGTTCCTGTTAAATACTGGACTATGACATGGTTTGTGGTTAGAAATGGATTTGTCTACCTTATGACATTTTGTTATTTTAAAAAATTCTTCAGAAGCTATGTGGGCCTTTATTGTGCTAGTCTAGGACAAGTGTACATATATAGACAACAAATGTTAACAGGTCCTCTTGAGAGGAAGGAGGGAAGGAAGGAAGGAAGAAAGGAGGGAGGGAGGGAGGGAGGAAGGAAGGAAGGAAGGAAGGAAGGAAGGAAGGAAGGAAGGAAGGAAGGAAGGAAGGATCATTTTTGAAAGAAGACAAAAAATTCACTGACTTTAAGGGAATGAGAAGAAGCTCTTTAAGGAATACACTTGAGTTAATCAGGAAGAAATAAAATAGGATTAACTGGAAATGAGAAATCTTTTTTTTAAAGTTTTTTTTATTGATTTTATAACAACAACACAACACAACAACATAGGACAAACACATAATATGTGTTTCTTTTTACATATCAGTTTCATTCCTCTTACTTTATACTTTATACGTTCCCCCTTTTTCCCATCCTTCATTATCATTATCTTTATCGTCCTTTTATATCTAATTTTTATTCATTTACAATATTTTACACATTTATCACATTCTCCTCTCCATCATTTATTCACATTTACTTTCCCTAATCTCAAACCAATCGTACCACTTATTCCATACTTGATAGATAGGACAAATTAACGAAAGAAATAAAAGAAAAGGAAGATACAGAATACTATCAAGTATGGAAATGAGAAATCTTTAATAAACAGAAATGGAAATCTTGTGCAGAATAGGGTCTATACATACACACACACACTTATTAGGAGGACCACGGCCATGAAAACCATTATTTCTCATTAATAAAGAGAGATTTTATTTGCACGTGGGATACTTCCACCTTAATCCTCTGTCTAGCAAATTGCAGAAAAGCTGATCTCAGCAATGTGAAAGAACTCTAATATGGAATCAATTTTTATGGACAAAGATTCAAACAACAGACAAAAATACCTTTTTAAAAAAAAATCAGATATTGTTTACCAACGTTTCCAAGATAGATTTGTTCCTTGCTATGGTGTATGCTACAATTCAAGCTTTCTATTTGTGGTAGAATTACTTTAGCTATTTTAGTACTGTTGCTTGGTAACAATAAAAAACACGTCAATCAAGTCTTTTTTCCTCCATGAAGCTGCCATTTGACAACTTCCTTCTGCCCCTGTCATTGTGTTTTTAATGATCCACAGTTGCAGCAGAAGAAAATGCTTAGCATTGTGTTCTCCACAGCTTTCCCTACTGATTTCTTTTGTGTCACATCAGCTCTCCCTAAGTTGACACTGTGGTTTTTAACCAACAGCCCTCTGCACCCTCAGCATCATGGCTTTATTTGTCATTTAAAAGCACAAGAACAAGCAGCCAAGGCAAAGACATTTGCAGCCAAGGGCAGAAACCTAGTCTTCCCTTGTATATATTAGAGTCTCTCGGGGTCCAAAGTATGACCATATCAGTTTGTTTCCTCCCCCCCCAAATATGACATTTAAAACATTTTAAATCAGTGCCAAATGGTTAGAAAAGACAGAGCTGTAAAATTTGAGAGGCTGAATGGCTGAGAATCCATCTTCTTTCCTCCATGAGGCTGCCATTTGTCTATGGTTTTTGTGCCGATAAGAGTCTAAACCAAAGTGAAAGTTTAAACAGGGTGGATGGAACAGTGGAAGCAGCCCGATACTATTGGTCCACCAGGCCATTATTGATGGTTTGAGTTCTGAGCAGGAGATTTTTCAGCCCAGCCCTATCTGGAATTGCAGCTGAGATGAACTTCTATATTCAAAGCTTGTGAATTTACCTGAGGGAACATACCTGAGGGAATGTCCCACAGAAGATGCTCAAGACCTGTTATATTTTTCGTTCCATACTATGGCAAATAATGGTTTTAAACAACATAAAAGCAAGATTTTGATGGAAAGTGAGAAAAAAAATTCCTACCAGTAAGAATAGTTTGACAGTGGAGCCAATGGTCCAGTGGGGTGATGGCTTCTCCTTCATTGGATGTCTTCTCTTCTAGCAGAAACTGGACAAGCTGGAATTCTTTCATTTGGATTCTTGCACTAAGTGGCCTTTGGACTCCATGAGCTAAATGGGGCTTTTCAACACTATTATTCATGTACTATTATTCATGTGCTCTATGATTCTATTTGTGCCCCATGGCCCTCATATTGCAAGGGAGTGCAATACGTCTTCCTAACAACAGAAGACACAGATGTCTGAACAGAGGAGGCAAGCAGGAACCTCAAGACTGGGAGATAGAAAAAATGTCATTTGCTGCTTAATAAACAGTAGGAGTTGGACACTATTGTACCCTGAGTTGAGTTCATCACTAGGAGGAGCTTTTTCCCAGCTGTGAAAAAAAAGCCCAATAAACTGTAGGAGACTTCAAGAAGCTAGCCAATGAGGAGATGATCTAACTCTGCAAAATACTTAGGGTCCAAACCAAGTAGCTAAATTGATCCAGGATGCATCTAAGAATCAAACATAGCAATCTGATTCCCTGCAAATAGGTTGGACAGTGATTCCTAGTAATCCTACCTATGTTAAATTTATATTCCTCCCAGAGTGGGTTTGGATTGTGAGATAAGCAACGTATACATTTAATAAATATAAATAAATAAGTAAAATTCTAGACAATATGGAGTGAAAAATGTTAGAAAGAAAGATTATACACACACACACACACACACACAAACACATATAATGCCTAAATGAAGTACTTTTGATGACCATGGATGACCGATTGTCTTCCTCAGAACATATAATAAGTTCAACATACTTCCTCTTGTCATGTCACATAGAAAACCAGCATGAGCAAAAGTGAGGAGACAGGCTTCTTTTCCTTTCTCAAGTATAGGAAAATTGGAATTCTCTAAAAGGGAACAATTAGTTCCCAAACCTAAGGAGATCTTTAATGGAAAGGAAGAGAAAGAGCACACTATGAATCAATCTTAAGCATCAAACTGAACCCCGGAAGCCCACAAACCAAGAATGAAAAATACACTATGTTGCAATGCTCTCTACATGGGGCTCCCCTTGAGGAGAACCCGAAGGCTCCAGCTGGTCCAGAATGCGGCCGCGTGGGTGGTTATGGGAGCGGCGTGGCGCTCCCATGTGACCCCCCTCCTGCGCGAGCTGCACTGGCTCCTGGTGGTCTTCCGGGTGCGCTTCAAGGTTTTGGTTACCACCTTTAGAGCGCTCCATGGCATCGGACCGGGATATTTATGAGACCGCCTTCTGCTACCAATAGCCTCTCACACCGACCAGTACGCTCCCATAGAGAGGGGCTTCTCAGGGTGCCGTCGGCCAAACAGTGTCAACTGGCGACCCCCAGGGGGAGAGCCTTCTCTGTGGGGGCACCTACCATCTGGAACGAGCTCCCCCCGGAGATACGGAGGATCCCGGATCTGCGCACATTTCATCGTGCTCTCAAAACATTTTTATTTCAGCAGGCTGGCCTGGCCTAACTCTCCCTTTTAAATTTTTAAATTGTTTAATCTGTTTTACAAATTGGGTGTTTTAAATTTGTTTTCGGCCAAAATATTTAATAATTTTAATGGATTTTTAATGTTTGTATTATCTGTATTTTATCTTAGCTGTTCACCGCCCTGAGTCCTCCGGGAGTAGGGTGGTATAGAAATTTGATAAATAAATAAATAGCTATTTTTAGCCCACTTCAAGGTTGTTATGTCCTTATAAGGACATCCGCCCGGATTGGCTGCCAGCCATCGGGCGGGAAAGTTTGAATCGCTGTCAGGGGCGGTGCGACTGCCGGAGCGAATATAAGGAGAGCTCCGGCAGCGCACAGCCAGTATTGCTACTGTTTCTTGTTCTCAATAAAGTTACTAATGTAACGAGCTGGTCGCGTCTTCCATTCCTGCGCCGATCTAACACTGGCGACGAAGGACTAGAGGAAAGAGACGAACCTCGTGGCACCAAGCCAACAAGACCAAGACGCCGGGACCTGAAACCACAGTAGGCATTCCCGAAGGCATGGCATCCGCTGAAGTCACTTTGCCAGCCCTTGCTCCATTCCGCCCAGGGAAGGACAAGTGGAAATCCTACGTGGTCAAATTCCGGCAATACCTGAGAGGCAACAACATCAGGGATGCCGATGATGACCGGAAAAAGGGCATCTTCCTGGCCAACTGCGGCTCCGAAGTCCTGGACATGGCAATCGATCTCGTAGCACCACGAGACATCGAAGAAGTGCCATGGACGGACCTGCTGCAGACCCTGGAAGAATACTATGCCCCAACTGGAACACCAGTGGCGAACCGTTTCACCTTCCATCAGAGGGACCAAAAGGAAGGTGAGACCATCAAAGAATTCGTGGCTGCCCTGCGCCAGATCGCAGCCAGCTGCGAGTTCGACCACGTGGACAACGCCATCGCTGACCGTGTGGTTTTCGGCATGAGGGACAGAAGCCTGCAAAAGAAATTCCTGAGCAGGAAGAAACTCGTGCTCAAGGATGTGGTGGAGGAAGCCACCGCATCCGAAATCTCAGAGAAAGCGGCTGCCGCAGTAAGCAGAGCTAAGGGAATCCACAAGATTCGCTCATCACAGCAATCATCAACCGAGGATTCCACAGCTGGATCCGAGTCGGAGGTGGAGTCCACCGTACACAAGGTATCCAGACCCCCAAGGCGGGAAGCCGCCCAACGAAGCTACAAGGGGGAGCGCTGTGCCAGCTGCAGAGGGGACCATGCCAGGGCGACCTGCAAGTGGAGAGATGCGACCTGCCGACGCTGCAACAGAAGGGGTCACATCGCCGAAGCTTGCAGAGCCGAGGAACCAGCCACAGAGCCATCCAGCCACCGTCCCCGCGAGATTCGGAAGGATTACCAGAGATCATCCAAACGGTCCTCTGGCCCATCCAGACGCAGAGACGATGATTTTCCCCGGAGCGGAGCGGTCCACCAGACGACCATCGCACACACGGACTCACACAATGCCACCAAGTTCCACGTGACCATCCACGTGGAGGGAGCACCCTGCGAAATGGAGGTAGACTCGGGCTCGGTCTACTCCATCATAGACTGGCAACAACTGAAGCGCCTGCAACCCAGCATCACCAAACGTGACCTGAAGCCATTACACTCCAAACTCATCGACTTTGGGGGCAACCCCATTGGAGTGTTAGGAAGAGCCATCATCCGAGTCGCCTACAACGAGTTCAAAGGCAAGCTCCCCATCACCGTTGTGAAGGACAGCCGACCGAACCTGCTAGGAGTGGAGTGGTTTAAGCCGCTGGGGCTTTCAATCGAAGGCATCAACCAAATTCGCAGGGACGAACTCGACAACCTCATCGAAGAGTTCAAGGAAGTCTTCGATGGTAAGCTGGGGAAATTTGTGGGGAGGCCAATCTCCTTTAATCTGGACAAGGGAATCACCCCAATTAGGCTGAAGCCCCGCCGGGTTCCATTTGCCCTGCGGCCTAAAGTAGACGAGCAGCTGGATAAGCTGATCGCCCAGGGCATCCTGGAACCGATCGATCATGCTTCATGGGAGACCCCCATTGTGACCCCACTGAAGCATGATGGGTCTGTGCGCATCTGCGCCGACTATCGTTGTACCATCAACAAGGCGTTGGCACAGAGCGCATAACCAGTCCCAGTAGTGCAGCACCTGTTGCATTCCCTGGGAACTGGCACAATTTTTGCTAAACTGGACCTGGCCCAGGCTTACCAGCAACTGCCAGTGGACGAAAAAACGGCGGAGGCCCAAACCATAGTCACACACAGGGGGGCATTCAAATGCAACCGTCTCCAGTTTGGAGTCAGCGCTGCCCCCGGCATCTTCCAATCAATGATGGAACGCCTCCTCCAAGGCGTTCCAGGGGTGGTGCCATACTTTGATGATGTGCTGATCTCCGGAGACTCACAGGCACAACTCCTTGATAGGCTCAGGCTTGTCCTGCAGCGCTTCAAGGCCAAGGGCTTGAGAGTCAGGAGAGATAAGTGCATCCTAGGAGTACAGGAAGTCGAGTTCCTGGGCTATCTCATTGATAGCACTGGCATCCACCCCACCAAATCTAAAGTGAAGGCAATCCATGAAGCTCCGAGCCCCAAAAACAAAACGGAACTTCAGGCATTCCTTGGGTTGCTCAACTTTTATGCAATCTTTCTTAAACAGAAAGCCACAGTTGCTGAGCCACTCCACCGCCTGCTGGGGAAAGCGGCTTCCTGGAAGTGGGGCCAGGAAGAGGAAGCAGCATTCCGAGCCGTGAAAGGACTTTTAACCTCAAAAAGCGTCCTCATCCAGTACAATGAGACGCTCCCCATTAAGCTAACCTGCGATGCGTCGCCCTACGGGGTGGGGGCAGTCCTCAGCCACGAACTGCCCAACGGCTCTGAAGCCCCAATAGCATTTTTCTCAAAAACCATGTCTGGCGCGGAACGCAACTACAGCCAGCTGGACAAAGAAGCCCTGGCCATCGTTGCAGGAGTGAAACGATTCCATGAGTATCTCTACGGGAGGAGTTTCACCATAGTCACCGATCACAAGCCACTCCTGGGGCTCCTCGCAGGCGACCAACCCACACCGACCTTCATGTCCCCGCGGATGACGAGGTGGGCCATCTTCTTAGCCGGCTACTCCTACAGGCTCGTGCACCAGCCAGGCACAGCCATAGGAAACGCCGATGCGCTGAGCAGATGCCCATTGAAGGATCCTGTAGAAGACCCAGCCCCCACGCTCCACCTATTCCACATAGACGACGCCGCCAGCTGTCCAGTCTCGTCTGCAGATGTGGCCGTCCACACCCAGAAGGACCCCACACTCCGCCAAGTGAAATCCTGGATCCTCAGGGGGTGGCCATCGCAACAGACGGAGGAGAAGTTCAGCCCGTTCGCCAGGAAGCAGAAGGAGCTGTCCACCATGAAGGACTGCTTACTATGGGGAGACAGGGTGCTGATCCCAAGCACTCTGCAATGGCGGACACTCGAAACGTTGCATAAAGGGCACCCAGGCATCGTCCGCATGAAGGCCCTGGCACGGAGTTACGTCTGGTGGCCCGCACTGGACAAAGACATTGAAGAATGGGTCTCCAGATGTGACCCGTGCCAGGAAGTTCGCCCAGCGCCGCCACAAGCCGAAACAGCGAAGTGGGAGACCCCCAGCAACCCCTGGTCGAGGATACATATCGACTTCGCGGGCCCGATGCAAGGGCGCCACCTCCTCATCGTGGTAGATGCCTTCTCCAAGTGGCTCGAGGTGGTACCCATGGCATCTACCACAACGGAAGCGACGATCCGGGCCCTGCGCCGCCTTTTCGCCACCCATGGCCTACCGGATGTGCTGGTCTCCGACAACGGCCCCCAACTCACATCCCTGGCCATGGAGGCGTTCCTGGCAGGACTGGGCATCCGCCATGCCCTGTCCGCCCCGTACAGGCCAGCTGGGAACGGACAAGCGGAACGGATGGTGAGGCTCACCAAGGAGGCACTCACCAAGATGGGCACGGGCGACTGGCAGGAAAGAATAGACAACTTCCTCCTCACCCAGCACATCACGCCGCATGCCACCACCCACAAGAGCCCGGCCGAACTGTTGATGGGCAGAAGGTTGAGGTCACCACTGGACCGGCTGCACCCACAATACAGCCCCCACAATACAGCCCAGAAGTGACCGCAACGGCCAGCCGCCCGCTTCGCGCCTTCAGCAAAGGAGATTCGATTTTCGCGCTGAATTTCCACGGCTCTCCTAAGTGGCTGAAGGGGAAGATAGACAGCACAACCGGCCCAAGATCCTACACCGTGGAGCTGGAAGATGGACAGGTCTGTAGACGTCACATCGACCAGCTCCGGAAAAGGTGGGGGGGAGTGCAAGAAAACCAGCCTGACGGGGTAGGCCTACAACACCCCGACGAGGTAGGCCTGCAACACCCCTGCGAGGTAGGCCTGCAACACCCCGGCGAGGAAGGCCTACGACACCCCTGCGAGGTAGGCCTACGACACCCCGACAAGGTAGGCCTACCACACCCCGGCGAGGCAGACCACCACCACCCCGACGAGGCCGGCCAAGGACACTACCAGGCGCTGACACAGCGGCAGTCCGGAGCGGTAGACCGGGGTCAGCCGAATGGAGGGTGGCAACACCAACCCAGCGAGGTGGGCACCCGGCACGACAGGGCGAGAGACTGCCATCACAGCACACGAGTAGACCGGGACCTGCCCAGAGGGGAAACACCACACCCCGCCAGCGAAGGCAACCCACATCAGCCCTGCCAGGGAGACCTCCACTCCAGGCGAGTAGACCGGGGACCATCGGAGATGGGCACACCGCAGCCCATGGGCAAGGGTGGCACACGACTCCCCGGCGAGAGGGATCCCCGTCCAGCACAGAAGACAACCCGGCAACAACAACAACCCAGCCCAGATGACCCCAGCCACCAACCTGCGGTAGACCAGGGTCTAGGGCGAAGGGAAAGCCGACAACAACCCGGCCAGGGAGGCCTGCGCCACCCCGACAGGGGAGACCGCCACCAACCCGCGGAGGTAGCCCCGCAACGACAGCCCGACCAGGGCGACCACTACCGACCTGACGGGGGAGGCCAACACCAGCCCGGCCAAGGAGACCTGCGCCACCCCTGCGAGGTCGGACACCACAACCCGAACCAACACCATCCACAGCTGGCAGACCGGACCCGAGGGCACCGATCCGAACCACCCATCAGGCAACAACGAGCCGAACCGCGACCGAACCGCAGCGCCCGGGAGACTGGGGAAGAGCAAGTGACAGCCGGTGACTTACCAAGACTCAGACGCTCTTCCTGGGTCGGAACCGAGCAGCATCAACGAGGCGAGAGATCCACAGGCCAGGAGGAAGACCACCAGAACCAGCCATCCAAGGCCTGCGGTCCGGCCGGAGGCGCTGAGGGTGACCCCGCACACTCGCCAGCCGAACCGAGCCCGGTTCCGGGGAAGGAACCAGAAGACGGAGGAGCCCCGTCCGTCCAGGGCGGGGACGAGGAAGAAGTGAGACTGCGCAGGTCAACTAGGGCGCTGAGGCGTCCTACGTACCTGCGGGACTACGTGACGTTTATAAATGAACGTTGAAATTTTTTTTGGACTAAGGGGGGAGGAGTGTTATGTCCTTATAAGGACATCCGCCCGGATTGGCTGCCAGCCATCGGGCGGGAAAGTTTGAATCGCTGTCAGGGGCGGTGCGACTGCCGGAGCGAATATAAGGAGAGCTCCGGCAGCGCACAGCCAGTATTGCTACTGTTTCTTGTTCTCAATAAAGTTACTAATGTAACGAGCTGGTCGCGTCTTCCATTCCTGCGCCGATCTAACAAAGGTGCTGACAATTTGCATCCAGTTTATTTGGAGACTGGTCCAGCCTTCTAGATTAGCTTCAGACTCAAAGGCTCTGCTTGGGGTGTTATGGAAACAGCCACACATCCCCTAACTTCAGCTCAAAGGTGCTCCTCTAATCGTCATATAAGATCACATCCTTTCTTCTCATCTTCCATAGCCAAGGCCACCTAATATTGGAGTTTACTGATCTAGTGTGAAGGTGATGGTTTGCATTTTCTTCCAGCACAACCTTCCTATTTGGTGATGATTGGGCTCTACCTAGGATTTGCCTAGTTGCACTGCAGGCTGTGTGTTATGGGTGCTGCAGATAGCCTGGAGTGCCCCACTGAGTGATTAGCCTGTCCATGGCTTTCTACATGGGTCATCACACATAAAAAGAAAGCTTTGACTGACAAACAGATTGCTCAGCAGCAAAAGTACATTTCTAGTACCCCCTACACAGGTCACCTACAATGTCTGATTCATGGATGGCAGAGGGTACCTGGTGAAGCAGGATTTACCAAACAGTTTCATTTGTAGGAAATCCATGGGATGGCCAAGGGTTTCTAGGGAAAGCAGGAGCAGAAAATCCCTACCTACCCAATGAATTAACTCATCTCTTAAAAGTCATACCTCCTCCTGCCCCAACCTGTCTTGGGGAGAACAAATGGTGAATATTTCCCTGCTGAGAATGAATCTGCCAATTAATCTACCTTAATTTACCTAAAGTAAATAGGGCATCACCACTCAACAACCTTATTAATGACTGGGAAAGTTTATGTTGGTTTAATTTGGGCCACTTCATAGACAGAAGGAAAATGTACGTCCTTCTTCTTTCCAATTGATTTTTTTGGATCATTTTCAACATATCACTTTGGGGGAGTTTTACCCCCAAGGACAGCACCCAATCTTTAAAAACAGGAACAAATATAAATATGGACACTCCGTGGATGCAAAACTAATCTCAAATGCTAGCCTGTTTAGGGAAGCTGAGTGAACTTGTACAAGAACAACAATACATCGAAGGCTGACTCTTCCCAATGGCAGATCTGTTCACGCGGAGCTCAGCAAATTAGGTCAGAATCCAAGCTGGGGATTTTTTCCAGCTAACCTGTGTCAGTTGTTTTGTGGCCACTTAAAGATTTGTGGGTTTCTGTTCTGCTCTGCGTACTGAACCCAGTATAAGCAATCGCTCAACACTTGGATAATAACTATTTATTTTACGGCAACCATCTAGATATGCTTTCTTCTGCCAACTGGGCCCTGCAACATGGGATGCAGCTTCAGTAACAGCAACCGCAATGCAGCAAATGTGTCTTTTAGGCTTTTCACCATTGCCATAGACCAGGATGGAGAACTCTTATCTAACAGAGATGTTAATGGATCCCACCTCCCAGCAGTCATGTGGCCAGCAATATGAATTGCTGGAATTCAAATCCTACAACCCTTGAACAGCTAGATATTCTTCCTCTCCTACCCGGAATATTGACCTACCATACATCCTATTACTCACAGACAAACTCAGAATCTGAAATACCACAGCACTGCAAGAGCAATGGTCAGAGTACTTGAGTAATTTTTGTGCAATAAAAAAACCCGTGACTTGGTCATGAATTGGTAATGACTCTGTATGTGTCAGAACTAAATCATTAAGGTTGTATAACCACCATCAACACCACCACAGTATATGCTATATGTTTCCAACTGATAACTCACAGTATACAAGGAGAACAATCTGGCAGGGTCCTTCCACCTTCTTTCAAAAACTGTAGCGTGTGAAATTTGGTCTTCAGTGGCGTCAGTGTTTAGGTTTAGTTCTGTAGCTTCCTTCTCAATCCACTCTTCTGACTGTGGGAGTGCTGTTCCCACTTCAGGCTCCTTCTACGTTGCGAAGCATTTGCCATTTATAGAAAAATGACCGGCACGTTCTTTACCGTTACTAAGCAACTCAAGCAAGAGTTGCAATAGTTGTGTTTGTATAGGGCTTGGAATGCCTGGAGGATGGATGGATGGATGGATACCTCTTTTTCACATTCCCCCTTGCTGACAAAAAGTTTCTTTTTACCCTGAGTGCAAGCAGAGTCAGGGGCCATTTGGAGACTGAAAACAGAATCTCCAAAGCAATTTCATGTTTCTTCTCAGGGTTTGGAATTTGGGGATGTGGAAATCAGGGGCTTTCCAGATTCAACTCTCAGTTGTTGTTGGGTTGTGAGAGATGAACTGTACTTCCTCTGTCTCAGGAGTATAAGTTCCCTAATCTTTTTGTAAATTATTGTATTTAAGATAATCACAGAGTCTTTCCAAGCAATCACACTTCAAAGCACTACAAACAGTGAAAGTAATACAAACTAAACCTGTACACATTAAAACAAAGTTTAAACAATCCACGTTCAGTAAAAAGGTAGTTGGAAGACAGGGCGAGTAAACAAAATCATCCTACATTTTCTCCTGGGAAGGTTGGAAAATGTAACAATTCACCAGCTCTGTAACAGCAAAGGCAATTTGTTCCATATCCTGATCCAAAATTCCCAGGGTCTGATCATTGAAAGGAAAATTTTGAGGCTGGCTTGGTAGCTAATTATCAGCTGCTTTAAAGTCATGGTTGAATGTGTGCATCACAACCAGGTTGCCATATCCTCTACAATTAAGAGAGCACTTGAAGAAATTAAATATGGAGTTAGCAGTGTGTTGATCATGCTGTGACTCAAGGAAGACATTAAGTTTATGTAAATGTAGAGAAACCTATTCTCCTGAAGTTCAGGAATGGATTTGAGATACATGTTCGTTGTCAATTTTTGAAATGTCAGCATGTTCTAAAAACGTGACGGTGGAGCAATATGTTTCTATGTGGCCTAGATTTAATTACAAAATGTAACTGACTTTATACTGATACTACATATGTCTTTTTTCCCCTTAGTTACTTTTTCTTCTTTTAACTTTAGTCTCTGTAATATATGTAGATTTTTTTTCTATTTTTGAGGCACAATCACTGATATATCTTTTTGTTGTTGTTATTTATTAGCTATGATGAAACTTAACTGTAACTGATTTAAAAGGCCATCTGGAGCTCCTACATAAGCTTTCCCAGTGTGCAGCAACTACATGGAAAGTTTAGTGTTGTGGAAAAAATGAAATGGAGCACCAGCAGGATACAGTTGGATAGTCTGTGGGTGATAAAAGTTGAACTGAATCTACTGCATGACTGTATTTAATCTCTGTTCTTCCTTTGCAGCCCTTGGCAAATGTGCAAGAACCAGATCCATCCTTATTTCCTTTCTCAAGGTCCCCTTGATGTTTGCCTTTTTATACCTGTTTGTGTGCTCCCTGGATGTGCTGAGCTCCGCTTTCCAGCTGGCAGGAGGTGAGGTCACCCTGATACTTGCTTGCCTCTCCTCTCCTCCTCTCCAGCCACCCTCCATCCCTTCCTCCTTAACGATCCCTCAGAACGAAAGTGCTACATGTCCTTCTGTGTGGGTTCCACCTCCTGTCTGTCTCTGCTGCTGGCGTGGGTGCTGTTGGAGTTGGGCTCTGAAGAAAGAGGCTAAGGGCAACACTGGGGCATCATTGGACAGCCTTGTCATAGTGGAAGAAATAGGTGGCGTGAGAAACATGGAAGTTAGAAGTGTTGTAAGGAAGTAATCTTGGGTAAAAGAAGATAGACAGGATTTATTTAGGGAATAACAAGGTGATAGGAAAACCTTTGTTATTTAAGTCCATCTACAGTTCAAATCCCATGGACAGCACAAAAGGAAAAAAGATATGACGCCAGAAGATGAGCCCCTCAGGTCGGAAGGTGTCCAATATGCTACTGGGGAAGAGCAGAGGGCTAGTACTAGTAGCGCCAGAAAGAGTGAAGGGACTGGGCCAAAGCCGAAAGGACCCTCAGCTATGGCTGCATCTGGTGGTGAAAGGAAAGTCCGATGCTGTAAAGATCTATTCTCCATAGAAAGCAGTAGGCATGAGGTTAAATGGACTCCATAAGATGGTAGAGGACAGGAAGGCCTGGAGGAACGTTATCCATGGGGTCGTGATGGGTTGGACGCGACTTTTCAACTAACAACAATAATAGTTGTTAGTCGCTCCTTCCGCCGTGGGCTGAAAATGTGGCTATTTCATCTAGCCGCCCTAGACTGATGGGGTTTTTAATAGAATTTAATGGGGTTTTATTGGATTTTTGTCAATTTTATCATGGACTTTGTTTTTAACGGTTTGTTTGTCTTGTTTATTGTTGTGAGCCGCCCTGAGTCCTGTGGAGATAGGGCGGCATATAAATCCAATTAAATAAAAATAAATAAATAAAAAATGGTTCAAAACCTTAGCATACTGCCCTCCATTGTGGAAACAAGGCTGGTCAGTCAGGGAAGTGCTGTTGTTGCACAGGTCTAAGTCAGAAGATGAAGAGAGCTGATCTGAGAGTAGAAGGAACGGTTGAAAGCCCTGGGAGTGTGAGTAGGAAGCATGTTATCATGCAAAATAAGTCTTTTGGACAAGAAAGGAGATCAAGGTGCAGAAGACACCTTGGTTAATTATTTCCCCATCAATGGGGTCAGTATGTTTATTAGGGCAGAAAGCTGGTGTGTGTAAAGTTGAATTTCAATAATTTTACTAGAGCAGTGGTTCTCAACCTTCCTAATGCTGCGACCCTTTAATACAGTTCCTCATGTTGTGGTGACCCCCAACAATAAAATTATTCCTAAAACCATTGAAAATATTTGTTTTCCGATGGTCTTAGGCGACCCCTGTGAAAGGGTCATTCGACCCCCCAAAGGGGTCCCGACCCACAGGTTGAGAACCACTGTACTAGAGATTCATGTGACCCCTTCCCTCCCCTCCAGATGTTTTTTCTGTTCCTAATGAGAAGTCCATAATCTCTTCTCCAAAAGGGTAAATTTTGTTCACGAAAGGAAAATGTCACTTCTGATTAGCAAATGCTTTGAGGATATCCTCATTTGTTCAGCTCCGTCACATATCAGCTACAGTATATTGCAATAATTCTACCATATTTTCCTCTCCTCAAATTTTCAGGATCTCTTTTTTTTAAATTAGAATTTCAATTAAGCACCACAGAACTAGCAGAAATGAGAAATTGCTTATGGTATCAGTACTGCTCACGCTCCTGATACAGAGAAACCGACTTCATGTTTTCTTCGTTTACAAAAAGAAAGAGCTTTTAAAGGGTTGTTTTCATAGACTTCCTGTAGATTTCCCCATCCCATTTCCAGAAAGAGCTCATTTTAAACCGGAATCTTTTAACGGGGGGTAATAATGCACAAGCTATATGTTCAGCCAGTAATTAACAGACTCTGACTAAAACTTGCTTTATGAGTAAGCTGGACTAGACTTGATGCCATATGTTCAGATCTGTTTTGCTACTCTCTGCTTCCCCCCCCCCCAGGTAAAGTAGCTGGAGATATTTTCAAGGACAACGCTATCCTCTCCAACCCAGTGGCAGGGCTTGTGGTAGGAGTCCTTGTTACTGTCCTTGTCCAGAGTTCCAGCACCTCCACTTCCATCATCGTGAGCATGGTTTCCTCAGGGTGTGAGTAACACTGATGGACTAAAATCAGAATCTGGCTACATGAATATACGAAACAAGTGACTCCTCTGACCCCCCCCCCTTACCCTTTCCTATTTCCTAGATTATTGTGGCATAGCTATATAGCTTTAGTAGTTATTCTTCTTTTGTATCAGGGATAGGAACTTTTGGCCTCCAGATCAGAGGTGAAATCCAGCAGGTTCTGACATATTCTGGAGAACCGGTAGTGGAAATTTTGAGTAGTCCGGAGATCTGGCAAATACCACCTCTGGCTGGCCTCAGAGAGGGGTGGGAATGGATATTTTGCAGTATCCTTCCCCTACCACGCCCACCAAGCCACATCACGCCCACCAAGCCATGGCCACAGAACCGGTAGTAAAAAGATTTAAATGTCACCACTGCTCCAGATGTCATTGAACTATAACTCCTAGTACTCCCAATCAGACAGTCCTAGAATTGTATCTAGTTGTAAGAGGTCCCAGGTTTTTCTCTTCTGGTAATATTTTTTATTGATAATGATATACAGGGCCTCATAATACCGTCATTGCAATTGTAGGGAATTACTGTATTTTTCGGAATATAAGATGCACCGGAGTATAAGACACACCTACCTTTTTTGGTGAGGAAAAGAAGAAAAAGAAATCTGCCTCTGCCCCCCAGCAATTTTGCCTCGTTGCAACAAACAGCAAACAGCCTGCTTTACTTTCATTTTCATTTTCAGCATAGCTTGATTAGCACAAGGAAAAAAAAAATCTGCTCCAGCAATTTACCTCCTTGCAGCAAGCAGCAGAAGCCCACGCAAAACAGCTGAGAGTCGGGAGGCCAATCCAATCAAGTTGTGCTAATTAGGATGTGCTGAAGCTAAAAGGAGCTGTTTCTTCTTGCTGTTTGCTGCAAGGAGGTAACTGCTGGGAGGCAGAAGCCAAAGGGTGGGGGTCAGTGGGTGGGCAGGGCTACATTCGGTGTATAAAATGCACCTAAATTTTCACCCCCTTTTAGGGGGGAAAAAGGTGCGTCTTATACTCTGAAAAATACAGTAATACATTGGTGTATCTGATGGAGATATACATAGGACTGGAAAGGAAGAGTCTGGCCAGGAGGAAAAGTGTGCCCGAACTCTCATTCTGTTTATGATGCTATGGTGGCATCTTCAAGCCAGAGTTCTCACCAGGTGCTCTTTGCCCTTTGCTCTCTAGTGCTGGAGGTAGGTTCAGCCATCCCCATCATCATGGGCTCCAATATAGGGACCTCAGTCACCAACACCATTGTGGCACTCATGCAAGCTGGCGACAGAAGTGAATTTAAGAGGCAAGTATTATTGGGTGGGAGGTGGGAGTCCAGTAACTGCAGATGGAGACCGAGAATGTAGCCAGCTTCTGCCTTGGAAAGAAGGCCAGTTGCGTGTCTGGCAGAACTGGATGAAGAACAGGGGCAGGCTGGCCGAAGGAGAAAGTGTTCATCAATTATAGGAGGATGCCAGTAGACGGCTGAGGTTGGTGGGTTCTGGGGCTACAAACCTAAGTCAGGAGTAATGAAGAACAGGCATGTGTTAAACCAGGAGTAATTGGTAATTCAGGTAAGCAAAACAAATTGGCAGAAGTGGGGCTCAGAGACACTTCTGCAATACAGATGATTTGGATGGATGCTCAGGTAGGACCCATCCATATACCCCGTGCTGCAACTCCGATATTTCACAACAGCAAGAACTTCTCTGTTGTCTAACAGGGCCTTTGCAGGGGCCACGGTGCATGACTGCTTCAACTGGTTGTCAGTACTGATTCTGCTGCCTCTGGAAGTGGCCAGTGGCTATCTGCACCACATCACCAAAGTTTCCGTGGCAACTCTCAACCTGCGCAGTGGACAGGATGCGCCAGAGCTTCTGAAAGTAATCACGGAGCCCTTCACTGGCCTTATTGTCCAGGTGTGTGCGCTATGCCAAGGTGGAGGATTATGACACTGAAGATCTGGAGGGTACCAGCTTGGGAAAAACTAATCTAAATTCTTGGTCTTTCTCCTGGGAGCTCCTTCTCGGTTTTCTATACAAGTGGTCCTCAATTTACAACAATTTCTTTAATGAAGTTACCACAGCACTGAAAAAAGTGACATAGGAGCGGTCCTTGCATAGCACCCCCATGGTCACACGATCAAAATCCAGGCACTTGGCAACTCACACTTGGCCACCAGCAACAGTTGTAGCATCCTGGGGTCAAGTGATGGCCATTTGCAACCTTCCCAGCTGGCTTCCAACAAGCAAAGTCAATGGGGAAGCCAGTTTCACTTAGTATTGCATAATTCACTTAGCAGTTGCAGGGATTCACTTAACGACAGTGGCAAAAAGGTCAGGCGTGACTTGCTTAGCGATGGAAATTATGGTCCCAATTGTGGTTATAAGTTGAGGACTACTTGTACAGTAACCTGGGGAAGTGGGGATGAGAGAGGTATCTCCCACTCTTGCCACAATTTAAGGATTTTTCTTGTTTCCTTCAGCTGGATAAGTCAGTGATCACAGGGATTGCCACAGGCAATGAAAGCTTGCAGAACAGAAGTCTGATTCGGGTGTGGTGTGAAGCGCCAGTTCCACAGGTGAGAATTGTGCCAAAGAAGAGAAAGGATACAACCGGGGAGGGTGGGGGTGGGGAAAGAGAATGTAAGAGATAACAGCAAATACCATGCAGAAGATGTTCCAGATTCTCTAGCCTATAAAGAGGCCACCACTGATCTCTGATTAACAGTCTATTTACCTCATTTGATGGAGCCTCTCTGTAAATGTGCATGAATGGAAAACATTTTGACATGCATTTCAGCCACCAATGAATTCAGTGTGCTTTTTCTCCTAATAGAGTTCCATATTGGAATTAGAATATGTTAATTTTCTCTTTGGTATATGTTAATTTTCTCTTTGGAATATGTTAATTTTCTCTATCTACGCTAGTTCAGATGCTTTTTTTTAAAATCCAGTAACTAAATGAGTAGTTACGCAGTGATGAAAGGCTATAGATTTAAAAAGAAAGACATTCATAGTTATTTATAGTTGCGCACTTCTATTATGGTGGGGAATGAAAGCTTAGAGCACTTCTGAATGAGGATTGTGCACAAATTCCAAAGCCCCATTGCATCATTTGAATCTGAATATGGAACCAATCTATTTCCAGCTCAGCTGTGTTGTACCCCACACTGTAAAAACTCTTCTCTTTCATTTTTCAATCGTGAAATTTTCTGGAAAACGTGGATGGTCTGTTTCCTCACCAGGAAGGATTCTTGCCAGCTCCCTCTGGCCCCAAAGCATCTGCCCCCTAGCAGTCCTTTCTGACCCTGCCCTGATCTCAAGCGCAACTTGCCATAGCAAATGGCTCACCAGGAGTAGGTCCTTGGACAAAGGGCTGCTGTGCTGAAACGTTTTTATACATTGATCCAAAAATCTCTAATGAGTCAAACATGAATATCATGGCATATTATTAAACGTATAATTTATCACACACCCAAATATATGTATGTGTATATGTGTGTGTGTGTGTGTGTGTAAGTATATGTACCGTATTTTTCGGTCTATGAGACTCACTCCCCCCACCCAAAGTGGGTGGAAATGTCTGGGTGTCTTATGGAGCGAATATTGTGGCTGGGGGGGGAGGGGGGTTGGTGGGGCAGCGAGCAGCTGATTGGCAGTTGGATCGGCCTCCCAGAATACTGCCGATCAACTGTTCTAGGCAACAAAAAACAGTGGCAGTAGCAAACAGCGATGGCGAACAGTGGTGGTGAATGGCGGTAGCGATCCCTGCCTCCTAGAACAGCTGATCGGCGGTATTCCAGGAGGCCAATCCAACCTCCAATAAGCTGTTCAGCAGCGAAGGCTCCATTGTTCCCGGCAGAGGCAGCAGACACAAAGGAGACAGCAATGGCAGCGTTTCCAGTTGGCCAGCTCACTGATCGACGGGGCTACGGGAAGCCGGGATCCAGCTGTTGCTCAACTGTCAGCTGTGGTGGGTGCAACGGAGTGGAGTCCTGATGAGCCACATGCTGGGGCTGTGATAATGTGCTGAAGTTGACCAGGATGTTTGCTGTTTGCTGCAAGGACACTAGCCAGATGAATACCAGATGGATGCTGGGCAGCAGAGGCAATTTTTTTTTTCTTATTTTCCTCCTCTAAAGCTAATGTGCGTCTTATGGTCCGGAGCATCTTATAGTCCGAAAAATATGGTATATGTATATGTATGTATACACACACATAGACACACACATAGTAAAATAGACAGCAGTGAAATTAGTTACAATACTCTAATGTCCTTTAATTTCTGGGCTGATATGTTCCTGTCCTCTCCTCCTCTCTCCTCCTCTCCTTTCCTCCTGTCTAGTAGAGTCCTGCTGCCTTTCTAGCAGAGAAATCTTCCTTGCATCCTTGCTTGTTTACTCGCTCCTGGTCTTTCTTGAGAATGAACCAGTCATGGCAGAAAGACCCTCGTTGTGGGATGATCAAACCTGGCTCTCCTCCTTCCTTTCCTTAGGCAGCCCTAGCAGCTCTGCCTAGAGAGCCCAGTGCCACCCAGTACCCAGGTTCCCAGAGGCTCTTGCTGATTGTCATGAGAGTCTTCGGGGCATTGATTGTGGTCAACCAGATGTCCAGGCTCCCCTGTGGTCAGGAGGTTGTCAGAGTGAGCCAAAGTGAACTGTGAGGCTTGTGTGTCTTTGAGGAACTTTGAGGACAGTGCTCCTCTTTTGCCAGCAGCAGCAGGGCCCACAGAGTATCATTGTAGACTGTCTAACATAGCTTGTGTGGGTTTGAGGCCCCTGTACAGTATTACGGGGGAATCCCGCTTTGATTCAGCACAATAAAATTGAGCAAGGGACAATGGACATACAAAGGGCCAGGCTGCTTGGGAGGTTTGGTTTTCTCTTTCTTTCTTTCTTTCTTTCTTTCTTTCTTTCTTTCTTTCTTTCTTTCTTTCTTTCTTCCTTCCTTCCTTCCTTCCTTCCTTCCTTTTTTCTTGTTCTTCTTTCCTTTCTTTTTCCCTTTCTTTTTCTTGAAAGGGAACAGTGGCAGAGAAGTAGATTCTAGTTCCCCCAGCCCAGAAAGGGTTCATTTTATTTAGAACATTGCCTCTTTGTCTGCATTTTATCAGCTGACCACAATCATAGTTCAAAATGCTGGAGATGCCATCTGATAGGAGAATAGATGATGTGACTTCACGTCACTTGCATAGGTCTTGTGGGATTTTTTAATACAGAAGAGTTGTGGCGTTGTAGCCAGTTACTTTCTGCTTAATTACAAATGCTCAGAACTTTTGGGAAAAGACCAAGTCAGAGGTGAGTTTCAGCAGGTTGTGACCAGTTCTGGAGAACCGGTAGCGGAAATTTTGAGTAGTTCGGAGAACCGGTAAATACCACCTCTGACTAGCCCCACCCCCATCTATTCTCTGCCTCCCAAGTCCCAGCTGATTGGGAGGAAATGGGGATTTTGCAATAACCTTCCACTGGATTGGGGTGGGAATAGAGATTTTACAGTATCCTTCCCCTGCCACGCCCACCAAGCCATGCTATGCCCACCAAGCCACACCCATAGAACCGGTAGCAAAAAATTTTGAAACCTACCACTCGACCAAATGTATGCCATATGGCATATTCTGATGCAAGTGGAGGTGGGAGTGTTTGTAATTTTTGATCTCTGATTTGCCTGGAATGAGGCAGGGGCATTTTCTATTGTTGTTCCGGATGGAATAATAGCTGAGAAGTGGCAAGGACTGAATTATGTTTTCATTATATTCCTATTAGCCCACTGGAAGGAGACTATAGATTGGTATGTTGTGTTTTCTGCATTTGGAGGCTATAGGAAAGGATCTGCTTTGGGAGAGATTTGGAGAGGAGGAATGGTACCTTTGGGAAGTGCCCTTTAAACCTCATCCCCAAATAGATGTATGGCCTTGCTGGCTGCAAATTTCCTCAGGAACTCAAAAGTGGGGTAGGGCAGATGTTGCCAAACAGATTTCTTAATTTTAAACTGCTTGCGCAATACACAGCAACATGTTGCTTGCTCGGAACAAGGGTAACTTTGGGAGTGCAGTCACTGAAAAAGTATTTTGGGAAAAATGAAACCCAAGGAAGGAAACAGCAGCAGAACAAGAGGTTGGGAAATGTTTTTTTTCCCGAGGGAGTTAAACAGATGTCACTGCCTTGGAACCGATGCTAAATGAGTGCTGATGGATGGAATATGAAGATTGTTATGGAGGCTAATTGATATTAGAATTAACATTTTAGCAACATTTTGCCTGCAAGGATCACTTCTGAATGAACAGAAGGAACGAGATAGAAGGATTGAATGGCTAAGTATTAATGGCATTATAATAAAGCTGTTTTTGGCTGGAAATGAGTAGCGGGGGGTTTCTCATTCATCTCCCCAAAGTTCCTACACAATGTTATGATGACCCTCTTTTTTTATAGATTTCTTCAGCAGGCACAAGAGGAAGATCCCTAAACTGCAGCTCCCTTATGCCAAACAGTCTGGAAACTGCTGGGAACTTCAGCAGTGCCATGCCACAGAAATGTAAGCACCAGCAATTTCATGCAACAAAGCTCTGAAAGTAATGGCTACAGATGCCACCGTTCTTCCTGTCAGGCCACAAAAGTAAGAGGGTGGGGGAAGGAAGCCTCTTGCATTGAATACTGATCCTTTGTCCAGGCAACCATCTGTTTGTGGACTCCTCTCTGCCAGACTTGGCTGTAGGACTCATGCTGCTGGCTGGATCCCTGGCTGTACTGTGCACCTGTCTTATGATGTTGGTCAAATTACTAAACTCTGTGCTCAAAGGCCAAGTGGCCAGAGCTATCCAGAAGGTCATTAACACAGGTAGGCTGATAGACTGGTTCTCTCCCCACCAGGTTGGAGATTTCTTGGGTCAAAAAGTTTAGATGTGGGGCCTCTGAAGGGCACTACTCTTCTTGTAGTAGAGCCCACCTATGTGAATCCTCTCTTCTCCTTGCTGTTTCTGACATTGTATTGGTTTGGGCAGATCTTCCATCACCTTTTGGATGGGCCACCGGTTACTTTGCCATGCTTGTTGGTGCCGGGGTGACGTTTGTTATGCAAAGTAGCTCTGTCTTTACTTCAGCAATCACCCCTCTCGTAGGTAAGTCCCTCTATATCTTCCCTTCCCCCCCCCACACAAATCCCAGTAGCAACTCAAGAAGGAGGGACTGTGTTGTACAAAAGAAACTCTGGATGAGATTTACTGTAGATTTTTAGCCCCCTGCAAGAGAAACACCAATCTGCTAACAATGTTTCTTAGCCGCATCTGTCCCATCCACCATGGCAGGAGGAAGTCAGCCTGGGTTTAAGGGTGTAGCTGCTCTGGGATATATGGAATAAATAAGCAAGATGTTACTATCTTACTTAAAAAGGACATAGTGATGTAATGATTTGAAGGCACAGCTATCTCAGAAATTACTGAGATACAAGATGCTGTATCTATATTCACATAACATATTTAGCCAGATCAGTTAAGAGCTAGCAGGTGCATAAGCAACAACCTTGATAAGTGATCAGCTTGGTGATTTTTCATGGCTTAATGTGGGTACAAACCCATCTTGCTTGGTTCAGAATATACGTCATAGAAACATGGAAGGAATAGTCCATATTAGAGGTTATCTAGTCTAATCTTCTCCTTAGTACAGGACGCAAAACCGGATAGTTTATTCAGTATCCTGGTTAAATGAGATGACTGAACAGGGACAATGAGTAACTGGACTAGTGGTGGGATTCAGCCAGTTCTCTCCGGATCGCGCGAACCCGTAGTGGCAACTGTGAGAGGCTCTGCCCACCCACCCGGATGTAATGCGCAACTACTGCACATGTGCAGAAGGCCGTGCGCATGGGCAAAGGTGGTGCGTGCGCTCCCATTTGTGAACCGGTAGGGAAGGTAAGTGAATCCCACCTCTGAACTGGACTCATCTTCAGGAACTCTGCTTTTGTGGAATAAGGAGGGCTCCCTTTGCACTGCTCTAGTGTGTATTGTGGGGAAAGAAGTTGTTGCTTTCTGACCAGTTCCTCTTTTCTTTTGTGGGACAGGTCTCGGGGTGATTAGCTTAGAACGTGCCTATCCCCTCACTCTTGGTTCTAACATTGGAACTACAACTACGGCTATCCTAGCAGCCCTGGCCAGTCCAGGGGATAAATTGGCCAGTGCCTTGCAGGTGAGGAGATGCCCTCTTTCTATTCTGTTGAACTAGAGAGGATGGCTTATGGCAATAGATTTCCCAGCCTAAGGATGTCTTTACATGCCACTAAGGACTGCCATTCCCATCCTCTATAAACAACCCCCCCCCGGAAAGAACAGCAATGGCAAAGCAGAGAGGCACTAGAATGAATCAGAAGTGAAAGGGCTACTACTAGGTTCCTTTCCTTGCTCTCCTCCCAAACCCCGTGCCTGATATGCAGTGGTGGGTTGCCCCCGGTTCGGACCGGTTCACAAGAATCGGTAGTAAAACCAGTAGGCTCCGCCCACTCCGCCCACCAACCCCAACATCATCAGGACGCTTCTGTGCATGAGCGTGCACAGCCCCAGTATCTTTACCGGTAGTAAAGATAAGTAGAACCCACCCCTGCTGGTATGCATTTCTTCCTAATGTTGCACCCGAGAGAACTGCTATGTTTCTGGCTTCCCTTCTCAGATTGCTCTCTGCCACTTCTTCTTCAACATCTCTGGGATTTTGCTGTGGTATCCCCTACCTTGTACTCGCCTTCCAATCCGCATGGCCGAAGCATTAGGTGAGCAGACAGCCAAGTACCGCTGGTTTGCTGTCTTCTACCTGATTATCTGCTTCCTCTTGTTGCCGTCGTTGGTTTTCGGACTCTCCGTGGCAGGGTGGCAGGTGCTGGTTGGAGTGGGAGCTCCATTCCTGATCCTTCTAGCTTGTGTGGCCGTTATCAACATCATGCAGTCACGAAGCCCCGACCGACTGCCCAGGTGGCTTCAGAGTTGGGACTTCTTGCCATACTGGCTCCATTCTTTGCAGCCCTTGGATGGGCTGATGACCAGAGCCACGGCGTGTTGTGCTGCCCATTGTTCAAGTAGCCGAGAGGAATGTAAAAAGAAATCGCCAGAGGTTAAGGTCAGAAGAGGTTTGCCGAAGCCTTCTGTTTTCTTCTTAGAGGAATGGTCTCCACCACCAAGACTTTCACCCCAGCTGAATATCCTGCCAATGCAGCGTGCTAGCCGCCTGTGATTTGTGCTGGAGCACAGCTCTGCAGACAGCGGTGCTCAGCAGACAGGCAATAATAAAAGAAAAAGCGTGACAAGGAACTGCATCAGTGCAAATATTGGAGTTTGTGCCGATGGTTGCCCTCCTCACTGGAGCACTGCCATTGCCACCTGTGTATTCCAGCCAATATAGATTCATGTCTCATTGGGCAGAACTTTTCATGGGAAATATGCCTATAACTGGCATTTGGTAATCACTGTGCATATCATTTTGACATGAGCATCAATGAATGAGCGCAAAATAATCAGCGTCTGGACTTCCATAATGTGCGGGAGAGTTTATAATACTTACAATGCAGCAAAAAACGCCACTCTCGATTGCCCTTAGTATCTGTGTAACAGGAGCTTCATATATTCAGAAGTTATTTTGTAGCAGAACTGTAGGTCTCCCTGAATACTGTTTACTCAATGTGCAACACATTTGCAGAATTACTCATAATGGTGCTTGGAAGATATTTCCTTTTTAACTTGACAACAAGGTCCTTCAGATGTCTGATGACAACTCACATCATCTCAAAATCATTATATGTGCTAATTAAAACTGGTGGGAATTGGAAGCAGAAACCATGTAGAGGTTGTTTGAACCTGTAGAATATCTACTTCATTTTATAGAATTGTCTTAATAGGTTCTGACCATCAAATTCTTTATGAGCAAGAAAGTAATAGAAACTGATACAATGGTGTTTCTTAAATAGTTCCTATAGTAATAATTTTGGAATCACTAAGCAACCAGTTGCTACATTTATACCGCTTATATTTCTGCTGAGTAGTTATAGATCACTTCAATTTGGGTTCCAGAAAAATTCTAGAAATAAAACTGGGGAGACATTGTTTCTGTACTTATACTACGGTAGATAACTGTTCTCATAATTTTCATTATTCCAGTTAAAATGCAGATTGTGAAGAATATGATGTGTACTATTTATAAAATATGACACAATATTCTCTTGGCTACCGCTGAATCTCAGCTGAGGTTGAACCAATAACATGATGCAGATCAGCAACTAACAATCCTAAAACAGGAGCCATTTCCTTTGATTTTTAAGTTTTTAAGAATAGAAAACTCTATGTTAACGGAGAAACTGATCACATATGAAAATCACTTTGGGGGGAGGGAGTGAATCTATCCCATTAGCAGACCCTGAACATGGTTTGAATTAGGAGTTCAGCCGCCACTTTGGATGTTTTGGTTGCTTTAAAAAAAAAATTGCAAGCACTATGAATCTTTGTAATCTTCCCTGGATCTTCTTCGTGTCTCATGTTCACATTTACTTTATGATTATATCACCAGAATGTGCACTCTGTCATTTTTACCTTTGCTTTAGCACATAATCCCAGGGCAGCTTGTGTTTCTGCTTCTGTCGAGTTTGAATTTGCAGAGTTTCTTTCAGATTTGTGTCCCCTGTTGCATAATTTGAGCATCCAGATGTGTTTCTAAATCACTCCTTCAAAAATAAAGTTCACTGATAAATCTGTTCTTTAAGCCAGCTAGAATATTACAGTATATATTTTTCTACTTCTTGAATGACGAGGTCCCAAGAATAGCATTACTTTTTGGAGAAGAAAGTACGGGCCTAGTTTACGGGCATAAATAGAAACCATTGTTACTCAGTGTATTAATACACTGCACTATTTGATTTGCTATCCAAACTTCTCTTTCTTTTTTTACCTAATGAGAAGATCAAGCTTTTCTTCCTGGTTAACCACAATTCGTTAGGCATCTGAACTCAAAGGAACTGAAGTTTGTTTACACAATGGGTTTTGAATGCACTGCCTGTGGCCAATATTGTAATCACCCAGCCACATTATGAAACCCATTCTATGATTTGCAGATAGTTCTCGGCTTATGACCACAATTGAGCCCAAAATTTCCATTGCTAAGCAAGACAGATGTTAAGTGAGTTTTACCCCATTTTACGACCTTTCTTGTCACGGTTATTAACGGTTGTCTGGCTTCCTCATTGACTTTGCTTGTCAGAAGGGCGCAAAAGGTGATCACATGACCCTGGGATGCTACAATCATCATAAATAAATGCCAGTTGCCAAGCATCCGAATTTTGATCATGTGACCACGGGGATGCTACAACACTTCCATTTACAACAGTTGTAAGTATGAAAAAGGGTCATGTCACTTTTGTTCAATGCCATCGTAACGTCAAATGGTCACTAAACAATGGCTACAACAAGTCAAGGATTACTTGTATTGCTGTGCAAGTGAATGGAACAATATCATTTGGAAAAAGTGCCCCCAAAGGCAAAATCCTGTCTCTTGTAATTGGTTAGCAGAATCCTTGACAGTAGTTTTTCATTAAGAAGTTATTCCCACCAGTATTCAAACATACAGAGGTGTTTTATTCCAATAAGCGAACTTAAGGGAGAAGTACATTTCCCTGCCACAAAGCAACAGTGGGAAGAAGACTTCAGTGAAAGATTTTGAGCAAAGCCCTTAGCATAATTGGATAATTACCTGTCTTCATCTAAAGTGCAGCAGAGTCCTTGAAATTTGGGAATATAAAGCAGACATGCCTGGGCTGTCTTATATCGCTTTTGCATTTCTTAGGGTGGTCTTGGTGCTTCCTCCTCAAAGCACCATATGTGCACAGATTTTGTATCAGAGCTTCCAGCATTCTGCATGCCCCATAAAACCTCTGGACATGCTCTGGACAGGCCTGACCATGAAAGATACAGATGCGCGGACTCTTTCATGACAATGATTAATCTTGCATCCAAATTTTACAAAGGAAATAAATTAACAATGTGTTAAGGTACTAAAAAAGCTATTGAAGATACTCCTTTTCTAGTACGGCACTTTTTGGTCTATGTCCAAATTCAGATAAAAATCTGTATAACTTTAACTATCTCTGAAGATACCTTACCCATCAGTTAAAACAAATACGTCTTTTAAAAACAAGGTACCTCTAAATAACTGATAGTCGTTTATGGTCCTTCCTAAACATCTGAAATCATTCCGAAGGTTCCTAAGCTTTGTGGTGTTGTGAGCTCATAAAATTATACACATGTGCAAACACACATATCCACCTCACAAATTAAACAAATTATTTTATTGGGTTAGAGTTGGGAAAGAAATAACGGTACCACTTACTTTTAATAATTTCATTATACATAGCAAAGATTTCCAAACTTTGAAACACCATAACTGTGTACTTTGGGTTTGTGCAGAAAAATCAAGCAAAACTGAGAGGAAAATCTTGATAGTAACTTCCACTGTGCCGGAACAAACCTGGTCAGGTTTCAGAAAATTGTGATCCTCTCTATATGGCTTACAACTCTCTCTTCTACGCCCCGCAGTCCTGACCCACAGTTGGGAACTCCCAAATTAGTCCATATCTGTCATTACAGTGGTTCAGAAATAATCCCAAAGAATGTTGCTTCCATGAAAAACTGCCATCTTTAGTGAAACATGTCTCAAAGATTCTTCTGAGAAACAAAATAGATGATAGTATCCTGTGATCTTTAAACCCTCATTTGTTTGTAGGTTTATGCACAAAAATAGGATTCTTCCAATTTCACACCTTAGGCAGTCTTGTTAATTGCTTGTAGGTCTCTTCTGGGCAAATCTGGTATTTAATATAGCATAGGAAAATTCCCTGAGATACTTCATTTGCATTGCTAATACCCAGGCTGGATTTGAAAAAGAAACTGCATTGCTATAAATGGTCCATAAAGACCCTTGGCAAACAATACCTTTAAAAAGATTCAGCCACCCACTCCTCTCAAATGCCTGTCAGTAGGCGAGCTATATTTTAAAATTCAACCTACTCCTTTAATTAGCACTATTTCTATAACATGTTATGCCAGCCGCCTCTTTTGGTAGTGAGGTTGGTGCACAGACAACTCTGGCCACTGGGTGGCAATGTGGGATAACGGGAATCTGAATTCCAGTCCTGGAAGAGCTAGCCAAGGAGCAGAGGCCACAGGGCTCTGCTGAAACAGCTGGGATGATGGGCCCCCGTAAATTTGCCAGTGAGGAACCAAAGGTGGGTTTGGGGCTGTGTAAGGATCCTGCTGAAGAAAAGCAAGATGAGAATAGAAATAGAAATAGAAATAGAAATAGAAATAGAAATAGAAATAGAAATAGAAATAGAAATAGAAATAGAAATAGAAATAGAAATAGAAATAGAAATAGAGTAGGGTAGGGTAGGGTAGGGTAGGGTAGGGTAGGGTAGGGTAGGATAGGATAGGAAATGGAATGGAATGGAATGGAATGGAATTCTTTATTGGCCAAGTGTGATTGGACAC
The DNA here is from genome assembly GCF_059756535.1 of Pantherophis guttatus. Lineage (NCBI taxonomy): Eukaryota > Metazoa > Chordata > Lepidosauria > Squamata > Colubridae > Pantherophis > Pantherophis guttatus. The sequence continues at coordinate 205,627,755 of NC_142064.1, read as the reverse complement.
ACAAAGAATTTGTCTTTGGTGCATATGCTCTCAGTGTACATAAAAGGAGAAAAAAAAGAAAAAAAATACATTCATCAAGAATCATAAGATACAACACTTTAGGGATAGTCACAGGTTACTAATAAGCAATCAAATCATGCAGATAGCTGAGAAGAACCAAGGGAATCATTGATCTATTTCAGATCCTGCTAATTTGAGGTTGCCCACAAAGCCTTTAAAATACAGCCTTCAGTTGAGGAAGTTGATGGGTTAATGAAGGTGATTCCGCTAAGCATGTGCAGAGGTACACAGATTTCAGGTCTAAGCAATCACAGCTACAGAATCCAGGAGGTTTTTTTTTCCTCACAAAACCTAGCCATCTTTTTTCCCCTTTTATTCCCCCTGCCCACTAGAAGCATAATGAAGTCTCCTTCAAGTGGTGCTTGATGCCCGGGGATGGTATGCCACCAGAATGCATTCTTTGGGGTGGGCAGGGGGCAACACAGTGGTGGGATTCAAAATTTTTACTACCGGTTCTGTGGGTGTGGCTTGGTGGGCATGGCTTGGTGGGCGTGGCAGGGAAAGGATACTGTAAAATCTCCATTCCCACCCCACTTCAGGGGAAGGATACTGTAAAATCCCCATTTCCTCCCGATCAGTTGGGACTTGGGAGGCAGAGAATAGATGGGGGCGGGGCCAGTCAGAGGTGATATTTACCGGTTCTCTGAACTACTCAAAATTTCCGCTACTGGTTCTCCAGAACTGGTCAAACCTGCTGAATACCACCTCTGGGGCAACAGCATGATTGCGGCTTGCCATTACTATCTTCCTGGAAGTCTTTCTCTACTTCTCAAAGGAGCCGCCAACCCTGCTGTTCTCTGGACGGCTCCCCTCCAAGTCCTAATTGGGCCTAGCTGTGCTTGGCATCTGACCCCAAAGTTGGCCAGCCCTGCCGAATTGCAGAGACATCCCACCCTCTCAAGAACTACAACTCCTACCAATGTGTACACTTGCTGGCTTTCCTTCCAGATGGATGTGGGCTTCTAACAGATTGAAGGAGAAAGACAATACTCTGAGAAGTTAATGCTTATTTCTGTCATTAAGCCAATTACATATTTCTGTTCCAGCAAAAAGTTTTATTGGTAGGGAGGAAGATTAGAAAATAAAGATCTTGGGAGTTTTTTTCTCCCCTCCCTGACTGGACAAACAGGGATTGCAAATCCCAATACACTTTCTTAGAAGGGCTCTATGTTGAGAACAATGATCTGCACAGTTATAATTTCAAAAATAGCTTGGAATAGGTGACTGAGGCAGCTGGGCACAGTCCTTCCCCCTTTGCTGCCAGTTTGCACTTACCAGGTGGGGCAATACTAAGCAACTCAGACTCTCTGAGACTCTCTGAAGCTCATTAACATTGGTAGCAAATAGCCTCTCCCACCACCAGCGAAATCTGGCTGGGTGCCTGCAGGCCGAACAGTAACTCCGTCAGCCCCTCCCTTCCCTCCTCTACAGGGAGCGCAAAGACCAGACTCAGAGAGACTCAAGCTGGAGCAGTCCAGCTGAGCTTCACATCATTTCAACAAAAAGGAAGTATCCAAGAAGACTGGAGTTTTCTGTCTTCTCACCAATATTGTCTTGGATATTCCCAATAACCCAAATCCGGAAAGGTTACAGCAACAGGAAGAACTGGTGATAATACCTGGAGTGAGCTGGGGAAACTATCAGATCTGCCGCCTATCTCAAAATATTCTGGAATCCAGACGGCTTCTTCGGGATCCATTTTACTCTTCAAGGTCCGTAATGCCTTCTTGAAGACTGTGATTCTGCTTCAACATCCAACCTGATAGCTTGGATTCTGCAGTGCCACTGCAGGTTTGTGCTGTTGCCTCCTATCTTAGAATGGTGCCTACCGAGAAGAAGGTTGGTGGCAGTGCCATCCTTTTCTGCAGCTGTCCTGACTATACAACTTGCCCTACCTGAGCAAGACTTGGGAGCTGGTGAACCTTGCGCAGGCAGTCGGGGTATGGCCTGGTCTGGGGATGAATGGGATGGAGCCACAGCAAAATGGATCTAGCAATCAGAGTGAGCAGGGACCCACCATCTTTCCACACTCACCTCTGGCCACAACTCTCATCCTTGTGGCAGGACTGACTGTGGCTCTTGTGACGTTTACAGGGAATGTGCTGGTTGTATTAGCTGTGTACACTAGCCGTGCCCTTCGGGCCCCACAGAATCTCTTCCTGGTGTCTATGGCTACAGCCGATATCCTGGTAGCCACCCTCATTATCCCATTTTCCTTGGCCAATGAGATCATGGGCTATTGGTGTTTTGGGGGTCTTTGGTGCAGTTTCTACTTGTCGCTGGATGTCCTGTTCTGTACCGCCTCCATAATGCATCTGTGTGCCATCAGCTTAGATCGCTACTGGGCAGTCACCCGAGCTGCCCGCTATAATCTGAAAAGGAGCCCCCAGAGGGTCAAATGTATGATTGGGGTTGTCTGGGCCATTGCTGCCATTGTATCCCTGCCACCACTGTTTAAGTCCAGACAGCAGGACCAGGTCTGCCTCCTGCATGACGACACCTGGTATGTGCTGGCCTCTTGCACTGCCTCCTTCTATGCCCCTTGTCTCATCATGGTTGCAGTCTATTGCCGGATTTATCATGTGGCCAAACACAGGAACTCCATGGTCATTGCAGCACGGCGGGTGTCCTACCCCAACTTCATCCCTGTGGCCAAGTACAATCCCTGCAGACAGAGCACCCAGCCTCCTGGGGAAACGCAGAAGGTGGGAATGGAGTCTGGCCACCTTCCTCATCCCCAGCCTAGCTTGCCACGGCTCTCTCGGCAGTGGAGAGTAGATGACGGTGGCAACAGCAGTGCTCGGCCACCAAGGACCCCAAGGCTTTCTTGGTCACTTCCCTCCAGTCCCCATCAGCGCAGAAGCAGGGACATGTCCCTCTCCACAAATCGGCTGATGCAGGCCCGGGAGCGCAGATTCACCTTTGTCCTTTCTTTTATCATTGGAGCTTTTGTCCTCTGTTGGTTCCCATTCTTCTTTACCTACAGCCTGGAATCTGTGCTTGGAGAAGGCTGCTGCATCTCCGAGCCTCTCTTCAAATTCTTCTTCTGGATTGGGTACTGCAACAGCAGCTTCAACCCCATCATCTATACGGTCTTTAACCGGGACTTCCGCAGAGCTTTCCAGCAACTCCTGTCCCCTGCCCACTCCTTCCTATGCCAAAAATGAGGACTCTGCTAGAGGGTTGTTGGAACCCAAGAGAGGCACGATGGACAGGGCACGATGGCTACAGAACATCCCTCAGGGGTCCCAGAGAAGGTAACTAGTGGAGGCTGGGGAGCTGAGTATTTCCGCAGCTGCCTTTTAATGAAGACTTCCCCACCCCAGACTTGCATGTAGCTTGAAGGGCAGAAGTGCCACAAGAAGCAAGATTTCTGTGACTTACTGGCACGCGGTTGGTTTGCGAGAGTCAGTTTCACACTCCTGCCTGTTTCTCTAGCTTGCTTGGTTGCCTGATCTGTTGTTCAGGTAATCAGGTAATTAAGCTAATTAACTGAGGTAGTGGGAGCAGAGGGGGGCTGAGGTAAAATTATTGATGTACAGTAATGACTACTATAGCAGCTTTGACTCCCGATGCAGACGTGCACCAAATTTTGGTCATTGTTATAATAAACCAGCTAATGTATGTTCTTGGTTATGCTAACCCTAATCCTTGGTTTAAGGGTGCCATTTATATTGAACCACCTCAGTGGTTGGGCTCCATCCTTAATCCTAAAATGGAAAGTCTGCTCCAAAACCAGTTCTAACTCAGAGAAGCTTTGGAAGGAACGTTCATTTATCCCAGCTGCTCTGTGGGAAGGGGAAACAGAAACAGATTCTATTAAAGAGGATTCAGCAGGCTGACTATTTTGGTCCTGGAACTAAAAATGTACAGCTGCGTATTTTTCTGTCTCACGTATATTGTCCCTTGTCCAAACGAGGGTGGGGGCATTTGGAGGAATTGGGGGCCTATTAAAAATCACAAGAAGATCCATCTAGTGGTCTGGGACTCCATCAGAAACACTGGCCAGCTAGGGGGCCTTGAAGGAAAAACTCACAAGCAGAATGCGATATAATCACAATGATATCCTCATGTTTTCTCTCATTGCATAATTGTAGCAAGAAGCATTCTGCTTCTGAACATTATTTCCTTGTTACTTTGGGTCTGAGCAGCTTGAAGTTTGGCTGATGTCCTCCACAGAAAGAACGAACAGGAAAGGAGCAAAATCATGGACGTCCTAAAATAACTTTTCCCAATCCCCAGAGCCCTCTGTATCACAGCTCCCATATGCTCAGCCATTGGTCTCACTGATTGGGGATTTTGAAGGCTGGTGGGGTATCAGGATGGGAGGAAGTTTTCCAAGGACAGTAGATGACTTGACCAAGGAACCGACTTATCCTAGGGATGCCCTGGGATTGCAGAAAGATGGATAGACCAAGAGGGAGAGGGAGAATATTTCCTGCAGAATCAGTGGATGATGGTACATTACTTGGTGGTGTGAAGCTGCCGGTTTCAGAGTCCTCTGGCTAGCCTGCCTGCGAGCTCAGAGGAAGCTGAGCTAAACAAGCGACATACTGCAAAGCTTACTCAACCATCTGGCTTGAGGAAACATTACCCTGATCCTGTTTCTGGGCAGATGCCAGGCATAAATCTTGGCAAAGAGGTTCCTGTCAATCATAGTAAAGGTGTCTTCCATATTGCCTCCAGCAATTAAATTTTTCCTGTTGTTCCAGTTTGTTGAGATTAGTTTCTCAAGCTGAGGCTGGTGCCATAGCCAAGCACCTACCATCTCTTAGGCACTTCTCCCCAACAATCAACTCTTTTTTAAATCTCTCATATGCTTAGCAGGGTAACTCATGCCATTGCCCTGAATTTATAACTGAGGCACAAGTTCAGGTTCTGGGCTCCTGCCTCATATTCCAGCCTTAATTTTAACAGGCATTCAACATAGTATTTTCTTCCTGGTACTGTAAGGAAGTGGGATGGACAGCGAAGCAAGGCAAGTTCTGTTTGCCAGGAACTTAATTAATGTCTTAGAGACTGTTTAAGGACAGAAAAAGAGGCAACAGTTGTAACCCAAGGCCAATTCACAGAGCATACTTTGCAGTCACAGGACTGCTTCTTTAATGCACTTCCCTGTATATAAAATGACTTTCCTACTCATCTGTCACCTGTGACTGGATAATAGTCTGTGGACATGGCTTTAAGCCCCCAATAAGTCTACTGCCTTGTTCTATTGTGATAAATAGTTATCAATGAGGGTGATTTCATGTGAAGTCTCTCTTCCTGTAAGCATTACTGATTATGTTGCTAAGGAGACCAATCCAATAATAAAACTACAAACAAGGCAAGCATTTCTACCAGCTAATAGAGCGACATCTGGCAGCTCATTCTTCCCAGAAAACAGAGCAAACTAAGGATGGCGTAAATTAGGCAGGTATCCACGGAGATAGGCCCGTTTAATTCCATATTACTCATTCCAGTTCCAGACACCTAGAAGGGCAGCTGGTGTCTAACTATTATCTCTCAGAGAGTTTGGGTAAGTTATATTCTCATATACAGATTGACCACTGAGATAAACTGAAAGGAAAAAGAACCTGAAAGAAAGAATGCTTGTTTCTTCTAACATCTCAATGAACCCCGACACTAAGAGTTACCTTTTCATTATAAAGCATGTTACCTGCCATGCTTCAAATGAACTCCAGCATCCAACCTGGAAGTCTACACTGCTTATTCTTTCTACCCAGAAGTGCATTAAAATGTCTCTAGCTCTCACATTTCACTTTCATCTTCCTGGGATGTCTCCTCTGTACCTTTTCCACTAATTCTGCAGGATTAACATTTTGCACTCTTCCATGATGTTTTGTTTAGTCCTAATAAAGGTTTGGTCTAATTTTGTTTTGTTTGGGTTTTTTTTCCCTGTTTTTTTTTTATGGAGCAACTTTGGCATTTGATCAACATGATGGACAGTCCTTTCAAGGCAGCCTGGACAGGTCCAGAAAGCATCTTCTACAGAGTATTGCCCTGAGCTATGCTGGGATCAAGGCAAGGAGGTACAGGACTGAACTTGGAATCATTAAAGGGTGCAGACTTCCATCCAGAACCACTATGTGGTTGGTCAGTTTAGCAAAATTGGGTTTGTTTGTTTTTTACAGAATGGCCTTTGTAACACCAAGGAGGGGGGAAACAGCAGTGCTCCAGATCATCTCCACTGATTATCTTTTGAAACTCTGTGTGTGTTATGTAGTCCTGCTACCACATCTTCTGTGAAACTATGAATTCCTGGATTGTCTATGGTCTATTTTCAATGGGATGGGGGTTGTTCATTTTTTTAATAGGCAAATTAGACCTGCCTACATTCTGTGATTTAAGTATAAATTAAGCGAAAAGGCTGCATTTCATGTGATTTCCATCTGGCCCTTGGGATTGTCCAGGATTTGGACAAATATTAAATACCTGGATCATGCAGGTATAAATAAATTTGTATCCTAGGTAGTAGGATGGAGCTTGTTTGGGTTGCATTAAAACATTTATGGCAATGGCCCTTCCCCATTCTGACATCTCTGAGTTACAGGGAGCCAGCTGGCATCGGAGAGAATAGGGCTGGAAATGAATTTTGATATCTAAAAGGGAGGGAGATGGGACCCTAGGGAGCTGTATTAAAATGATGGTGCAAGGAAGCAAAAAGAGAAGTATGTTCTCAGGATGTTTCCTGATCCAGTTGTTATTTTATATCCCTCCCTATTCTTCAATTTCCCTATGGAAGTATCACCTTGGGACAGAGAGTCCTGAGTTTCATCATTGGGCCAAGATGGTAAATGGGGAATCCAGTTTTTTGCAGTTTTGACTTTGGCTCTTAAGACTAGTCATGCAGTCGTTTTAAAGATGAAATTTGGGTGTCTGTATGTTGGGGGGGAATATTTACTCTTCCTTTTCAAGCTCATTTCCTCTCTTTTCTGTTGATGGGTTATTATCGCTGTAACCATTTTTGTTTTGTTGTTGTTGTTAGTTGCAAAGTCGTGTCCGACCCATTGCAGCCCCATGGACAATGTTCCTCTAGGCGTTCCTGTCCTCTTCCATCCCCCAGAGACCATTTAATCTCATGCCGACTGCTTCAGTGACTCCATCCAGCCACCTCATTCTCTGCTGTCCCTTTCTTCTTTTGCCCTCAATCTTTCCCAGCATTAGGTTCTTCTCCAGTCCTTCCTTCTCATTAGATGGCCAAAGTATTTGAGTTTCATCTTTAGGATCTGGCCTTCTAAAGAACAGTCAGGGTTGATCTCCTCTAGGACTGACCAGTTTGATTGCCTTGCAGTCCAAGGGACTCACAGGAGTCTTCTCCAGCACCCTAGTTCAAAGGTCTCAATTCTTTGGTGCTCAGCCTTTCTTTTTTTAAAAAAATAAATTTTATTAGTTTATCCAGATTAAAATCAACACAAGACAAAGACATTATTTATACCTAAAAACAACAACCATACATTCCCCTCCCTCCCCCACCCATTTATAGCACTAAACATACAAACACATCTATCCCGGCAGATATTGTCCCTGCCCTCATTGGTAAATAATTATGCCCACAACAAAGAGTAGGGTAAGTAATCCCTAGATATTATTTTCATACAATTATCTTTCAATCTAAATAAATATATCTCTCCTGATGATTGCCTAGGCCCTCACTTTGTCTCAATTATTTTATTCAACCACCGGTACCAACTGTCCCAACTTTGAAAAAATTTGGAATCTTCTTTTTCTTTCAACATAAACGTCATTCTGTCCGCCTCAGCGCACTCTAATACTTTATTTATAATTTGGATACTAGCTGGTATCTCTTTTCCTTTCCACTGTTGGATGAACACTATTCTAGCTGCAACTAAAATATGTAGAGCGAGATACCATTTTTTCTTATTCAGCCCCTCTGGGCAAATACCTAGTAAATATATCTCAGGTTTCCATTGGAGGTCCACATTAGTAATTTCCTTAATCCAATTCTTAATCCTTCTCCAATACTTCTTCACCATTATACAAGTCCACCATTGGTGGAAATACGTACCTCTGGTTTTCCCACATTTCCAACATAACTCTGATGCACCCGGAAACATTTTAGCAATTCTTGCTGGTGGGAGATGCCACCTATACAACATTTCATATGCATTTTCCTTAAAAGACGTTGCCGTAGTCATTTTAATATCCCCCCCCCACATTTGTTGCCATTTTTCTAAGGGAATCGAGCCTTTCTTGTGGTCCAACTTTCACAGCCATACATTGCAACTGGGAAAATCATAGCCTTGGCTATAAGCACTTTTGTTGGCAGGATGATGTCTCTGCTTTTTCGTATGCTGTCTAGATTTGCCATAGCTTTCCTCCCCAGGATCAAGCGTCTTTTAATTTCTTGGCTGCAGTCCCCATCTGCCATGATCTTGGAGCCTAGGAAAATAAAATCTGTCATTACCTCCATTTCTTCCCCAACTATTTGCCAGGAGTTTTTGTTTTAATTTCCACCAAATGGAAGATTAAGAAGTTAGATGATGATGCACTGTAGCTACTTTGTGCTGTTTCTATTGGTGCCATTGGGCCGTGTTTGGAGCAAAGTCCGATTCCAGGAAGTTGCTGGTAAGGCAGCTGCTGGAAGGGCAGAAGGTGAGAGATGGTGAGGTGGCACATGGATGGTGAGAGGCAGCCCAGAATTCCTATGAGGGAAGACCTTGCAGCTTTCTGAAAGAGTCCAATGACATGGGACTTCTCACACAACATTTCCACCAGGGCGATGTAGCTGAAGTTGACGAGGCTGTGATGTATGTGTGGAAAGACGGCGATGCAAAGGGGCATGAGAAGATTAAGTGACAGAGCAGGCAAAGTCTCCTCAAGAGGCAGGGTGGAATGCAATTTGGATCGGAAAGGACCAGACTGGCCAGCCCTCTTGGCTCAGACATGCAGAGGCAAGAGTAATTTCCCCAGCTTTGGGGCTGAAAATAGAAAAACTTGAAACACTGACCCTCAACCTATCTAAAAACAGCTGTTGGCGCCAAGGGAGCTGGATTCCACAAGCCAGAGGGCCTAACTGCAAGCTCCAGCCCACCCTTTAGTTTCCAAGCTTTGTGCGGTTGTTTGTCTGAGTCGCTGGTCTTCGGGAGGAGATTGTACTGAACAACCCTCAGAGTGCAAGTTGGGTTGAGGCTCGGCTTGGATGATGGACTCCACTCTCTTTCAGTTATTATCATAGAGAAGCTCAGTAAGCAAACCTTAGTAACATTTCTTTCACTTTAGAATATTCATACATATCCATATCCACAGGCCGCATTCATTCCACACAGTTAACTTGATAACTGAAATAACCAAATTTCCGGATTCATGTGAACCTACCCAAGGTGATCATTAACGAAGCTGAATATGTTTAGCAATGTGAAATGATTTCACCTGGGAAAGCCTATTAATGTGAAGGCAGTTGTAGTGCTTAAGGATGACTGGAAAAAAAAGCAATTGCATTCCTTTTTACCCTCCATGTGACTGAAAAGGGAATGAAAAGAAAAATAGGAATAAAGATATTGCTATAGCAGCTCCTTTTTTTTTTTTTTTTTTTTTGCAGAGTTGTTCTAGGACTCTCCCTGTCTGCCAGCAGCAGGAAGAGAAAGTTGTTAACCCTCTGTTAACCCTTTCTTTCCTATTTCTATCATATGGCTAAGATTGAACAGATTAAACAATCCCAGGGATGTTTTGGAGTAAAATACAGGTGGTCCTCAATTTATGTCCACAATTGAGCCCCAAATTTTTGTTGTTAAGTGAGATTCGTTAAGTGAGTTTTACCCCATTTTACAACTTTTCTCATCACATTTGTTAAGTGAATCACTGTAGTTCTTAAATTAGTAACACAATTGTTAAGTGAATCTGGTTTCCCCATTGACTTTGCTTGTCAGAAGGTCGCCAAAGGAATCACATGACTCCAGGACACTGCAACCATCATAACTGTGAGTCAGTTGTCAAGCTTTTGAATATAAACCACATGACCATGGGGATGCTGCAATGGTCGTAAGTGTGAAAAATGGTCAGAAGTATTTTTTTTCCAGTGCCGTTGTAACTTTGAACGGTCACTAAATGAACTGTTGTAAGTTGAGGACTACCTGTAAATTTCCTCTAAACCAGTGTTTCTCAACCTTGGCAACTTGAAGATGAATGGACTTCAACTCCCAGAATTCTGGGAGTTGAAGTCCACTCATCTTCAAGTTGCCAAGGTTGAGAAACACTGCTCTAAACCCAACACCAAGTGGATTTAACTATTTACAGAATAAACTAGCTCTTACTAGACTCAGTTAAAGTTGTTGCGCAACAGGGTCATGGTATCAGTTCCCATGAAGCATAAACTTTGCTCAGAGTGCTTTTATCAGGGTAACAGTTGGATTCATGGGTTTGTTTTACATAGGGACGATCTGAAAAATCCTTATCTGTTATGGGTTTTTGGTTTTTGATACTATTATACTGTATATACAAAAGTTTGGATCTACATTGTTGGCCCCATATGAAGCAAATATGTGAATCTGAGGCACAAATCATGTAGAAGTTTCATAATCTACATGGTGTTTATAGGTAACCATAACTAAAACAAAGATCACAGCCATCTGCATACAACAACCAAATGCAATTGTAGTTCCAAATGTTTTGGACACAACTCAGAACAAACATAAATATTCACATTATTTTACATGAGATGTCTGTTGAACCAGCAGCAAATCAAAAATTACCTCATGCACCCACACACATTGAGCTACTACAGTTGTAGGTGTGCCACTTTCTGCTACTTCTATAATGTACAATATGGAGCTAAGCTATGGATTTTCTTGATCAAGGAATGCTGACAAATTTGATTTATTATTTGCTTATCATGTCAGGAGAATTCAATGTAAACATTGAATTCATGTCAGGAGAATCCCTGTTTGCTGTCCTGAGTACAACTTTCCAATTTTTCACTTATATTCTTCCCACCAATTATTTAAAAAATGTATATCATGTAATAATAATAATGTAGGAGATGACCAGGCTGAGCCCGAGGAAATGGTCAAACTCATCATTAGTTATGAGTCCCTTCACACCCACAAGAGATTTAAGTCCAGTCCACCTTGAATTTCATTGACTCTTATCTACAATCAGTTTGCTTGGGCTGTTAGTAGTTCAGATTAATGTTGAGAGCTTAAGCTTGCAATAAATCTTTATACCCGTTTGAACTGCCTGGGTCTTATGAATTTCCTGGTGCTTGACAGTACAAATAATTCTCACTTACCACCTGCCTTATTCAGGGATTGTTGGAAGTTATGATAGTACTGAAAATATAACTTTATGACCTTTGCAGCATCCCTCAGTCAAGTGATTGTTATTACAACCAGGGTGCATTATATTGTGTCTGACCTGTTTTGTTCTTCTCCCCGCACCCACTTTACAGAGTGAAGAGATTGGAAAAGAAGGGATTATAAGAGAATAAGCAGCCACACAATGTAGAATAAACAGAGCTGTTTGCACAGTAAACTTGAGGCTCCCAGCCCAGAGCACGCTCGGGCTGACAGAGCCACTACATTGCTTTCAATATGCATTCCCCACTGTGTGCCTACTTACTCTATTGCAATCCCTTCCTCTCCAATGAATGTAAATACAAACAAAAATACTCTCCTTGATCATTATTCCAGAGCTGAGGTGAGCATCCCAAAAGGTATGCTCACCAAAAGTGAGGAAAAGGAAAGCAGTCATATGATTTCCTACTTAGCAATTTCTTCACTTAGTAATGGAAAACACCTGTAGAGATGGCTTGATCTTGAAGATAATCTAATCCAAACGTCTGATTTATACAGTAACTTTTCTAGTTATCTTGCAAGGCATTTGACTGGCAGGTAATAAGATTCTAAGCTTATTGACGGATCACACACAGTGATGATTAATGGATATCATTATACTAAATCCGTTAAGTTCTTTCTAAGACACTAGAGCATAGGATCATTGGGAGTGGAATTTGTCTGTACCCCCAGTTTCCATACTAGATCCGCTTTCTGCAGACAAATACTTGCATACTTGACCCTCTGGTCTTGCTCTAAATATCTCCAAACAAGGAGAGCCTAGTGCATTCATATCTGCCTGTTCAAAAGTCATACAGTAGGAAGTTTCTTCTAGTATTTGGCTAGATTGTTGTCTTGCCCACAGACTATGTCCCTGCACCTCTTTGAACATAGCTTTCTGAGTTTTTGACAAATGTGCTCCCAACTAATCCTTAATAGATAGGCTGCCTCCAGACCAATGGTATTTAGATTTTTTTTCCTTTAAAATAAGCATTCCAAAATTACTTATACATTTGCTAAATTCTTTGTCCAAGCCATAAGGTCTGGCTATGCTGATCCCTAATAACAGTGCTAAGTAATTTACTTACTTTATCAGATTTTTCTGCATTCTCCTATTGCATTTGGTTGGTTTAACTTTTATGACTATAATAAAATGTTCACTCTTTCCTTTTCTTGCCATTTATTTCCATTGTGTCATTTTTTCCTGCTCTCTGGATAGGGAACCAGCCATGTTGTGTGGCAGCTCTCAGTTACTTGAAAACAACTAGCTCATAAACCCTACATGGTCTTTGCCAAACATAAGACTTAGTTTTATGTCATGAGATAAGCAAAAAGCCTGCTTTTGAGGAGTTTCTCATCAGGGCCAGAGAAAATTTGCTCTCCATGCTTCTGGTTTTCCTTACAGAATTAACATGGACATGGGGTGCCCTCTGCTGTTTAGAGACTATGGAGATTAATAACCTCTGTTGAAAAAAATTTTTTTGTCTTCCCTTCCCCCACCTTCTACCCAAAGCATATTTTGCTGAACTTGGTCACTCAAAACACAAAGTAGATTCATAATTTTGATATTCCTGTGTGAAAATGTTCTTCTACTGAGAGTTCAGTGTTCAGTATTCAAGGGCTTCATTTAGCTGAACTCCAGCTTTCGTGGTTCTGTCCATGGGAGGGAAAACCTACCTTTTCAGGGTCTCCTCAAGAATGACACCAAAGAGATGCCTGTTGCTGAGATGTATTTGGCATGGAGAACAAATATGAGGCTTCGGGAGACAGTGCAGGCAGCCACCCTTCTGGCGTTTATAGCCTTCCTAGCAGAGAGGAGGGAGCAGTCGAACTCAAGCCTCCCATTTTTCAGCCTACAACATGGAGTCTGAACATTTGGTGCAGGTTGATTTATTATCCCCAAAAGTAACCCACACAACTGGTATCCTCTGATTCTGTAACGTTCAGCATCTAGCCTAGGGAACTGCACATACAATAAGAGAGAAGAAGATGTTCAAGCCCATGGGGAGAGCTGCCGCATGATCCAGGATTTCAATTTCACTGGCTTTCCACTCTCTGGCTTGCTAATGCATGTTGCTCTGAATCCAGCTGAGGTAGCGAGCGACATTGGTGTAAACCCCAGGTTTGCTTCTTTGGGCACAGCCTGTGCTCCAACTGACAATGCCACGGATGGTGGCCTTGCCTCGCTCTTCACATACCAGGGGCCCGCCAGAATCTCCCTAAAACACAGAAGGGGAGAAAGATAGATCAGCAAAGGGCAGCATCAAATGTATTGCCTCTTCAACTTTTCTTAATGAAATTGGTAGGGGTTGCAAACCCCTCTGCCTTACTCTGCTTCAGTCCCTTTACTTTCTGAGAGTAAACTACCATTTTGTGGCTCCTGGCTGTGGGGATTTTGATTGCCGTAATTTTGTTTCAAAAACAAGACTCCACACACGACTGAATAAGACTGAACCCTGTCCTCTCTCTACGAAGTTGCTGCAGTGCTTGTTCTTAAGCGGGATCTTTTCTTATGTCCCCAGAAAACCTTAAAAGGGTGCCTGATTTCACTGAAGCAAAATCCCAAAACAGCAGGTATGCAATAATTCCGTACCTCTTTATGTCTACAAGATAAATCAAATAGGTTTATTAAAAATGGGAGAAGTAATTGATAAAATGGGATAATATGAAGGAACATTGATGCATAAGCTTCAGCAAATGAAATATTAGGTCCATATTTACCATTCATACTTTTAGAGTTCACACCCATTCTTCCAAGAATATAAGACCATCCTTTCTGCTACAGAGTATTCAAAGCTCTTCATAAACACAGAAGTTACAAATGTGGAAATATAATTTAATAATAAACTTCTTTATTCTTAGCAACTTGGTTAGTAACATTAAGCCAAAAAAGTACTACTACGGGTGAACATAAGCAAAGCATATGCACCATAGGGCTTCACCAGGAACATTGGAAAACCCCCAAACATTCAGAATCATTTTGATTCTTGAAGTCTTTAGGGGCAGGCCATCCTAACTGGTCTAGAGAGGTGTAGCAATCCATCCAAACTATACCATGAAATGATACGACCACACACAGCAATGAATTATGCATATTCTTCCAACCACTGGTTTCCTATACAATCACTCAGAAGCAAAAACTCGCTGGATCGTCTGGCCTGCTCGGTCTCTTAGCTTTCTGATTTACTAAGAATCCTTATCATAGCAGACACGAAGACCTGAACCAGTGAAGTCTAACAAAAAACAACAATCCCAAAGCTGGAAATTCTTAGAGATCATTACGGAAGCCATTGGACAACATGGGTGACATATCAACAGGTTCCCCATTGTGTCTGAACCAGCACAAAATAATACTGAAACCACTGTCAAACAAATCAGTTTACTGGGGGAATTACTCACTAAAGCATTCATGACCCACAGGTCAGTTGTTTAGTGTACTGGGAGAGATACCTGGTTTTAACCAATGGTAAACTCTCAGATCTTCTCATCTGATAAGTAAAGACAATGCTTCCTACCAGCTAATGGCATTTAGAAAGGGAAATTAACACAAAGCTAGAGGGATAAGCCAATAGTTTATCCTACCCTACATTCCTGAAAGTGTGAAAAAATTAGAATGCCACTACCCAGTAAGAAGACATTCAGGATAAGATTCAGCAGTGAGGAGAGAAGATTTTATGCCTCTAGAGCACGGGTGTCAAACTCAAGGCCTGTGAGTCAGATCCGGCCCAAGGGGTGGCTAAATCTGGCCCACAGGGCCAGCTTGGAAATAATAAAAGACCGGCCCACAGTGCCTCTGGCAGCCAAACCGGGGCATGGAGGGAGGCGCATATAAGCCCCCCACACCCCATTTTTTTTTGTCTTGATGGCCTCCTGCAGCACTCTGCTGACCAAAACAGAGCCCCTGCACCCTGTTTTGTCTGGCAAAGTGCTGAAGGAGGCCATCCAGGCCAAAAATGGTTTGCGGGATGTCTACACCCAGCCCACATTGCCCCGTTTTGGCTGGCAGAGTGCTGCAGGAGGTGTCCGTCCTGTCCCGTCTCTCCCATCTCCCCAACCCCAGCCAGCCCACGGAGAACAACTACAATGCTGATCTGGCCCTTGAAGAATTCCAGTTTGTCACTCCTGCTCTAGAGTTTTCTGCCAGTTCAGAGATAGGTGAATAGCACTTCAATTGACTACGGGGAAAGACCCATTTTTCACTTCTCTGTAATATGTAAGTTTTGTCTGAAGCAGCTATTAAGAACCTGAATTGGGATAAGCATTTCTTGATATCACCACAAACTTCTAAAGTATAATTTTGTTGATATGGTGGGATTTAGCTGAGAACTTCAAAAGGAAGAATAACATTGGAGAGAAGTGCAAAGTAGCCTATTGGCCCTAGAGAGTGCTACAGAAAGACTGTCTTTGAAATGTAGGTTACAATATGGAACATTTTCTTCTTCAAATCTATTTTATTCTATTCTCTCCACCTCAAAGCGTGAGATGGGCAGCGTATAAATTTAATAAATAAGTAAAAATAATAAATACATACATTCTGGGTGCAAGCTGAGATTGAGCTGAGATACAAAGATTGAACAAGGGGCTCCAAATGTATGACTCTATGGGAAGTTCACAAAAAAAACACCCTTCCTGGCCCACTTGACAGGTTCTGCCCCAAAACAGGCATGCTATTCAGCAGGTTCTGACAGGTTCTGGAGAACTGGTACCAGAAATTTTGTAATAGTTTGGGGAATTGGCAAATATCACCTCTGGCTGGCCCCAGAGTGGGGTGGGAATGGGGATTTTGCAGTATCCTTCCCCTGGAGTGGGGTGGGAATGGAGATTTTGCAATATCCTTCCCCTGGAGTGGGGTGGGAATGGGGATTTTGCAGTATCCTTCCCCTGGAGGGGGGAGGGAATGGGGATTTTGCAGTATCTTTATTTATTTATTTGTTTGTTTGTTTGTTTGTTTGTTTGTTTGTTTGTTAAATTTTTATACCGCCCTTCTCCCAAAGGATTCAGGGCAGTGTACAGCCAAGATAAAAACCAACAATATAAAAGTTAAAAACAATTTAAAATTATTAAATAGTTTGGCCAATAATCTAAAATAAAATAACCCATTAAAATAATACTTTAGGCCAGCCCTGATTGATGGAATAATAGTGTTTTAAGAGTGCGGCGAAAGGTGCGAAGGTCGGGAATCCGACGAATCTCCGGGGGCAGCTCGTTCCAGAGGGCAGGTGCCCCCACAGAGAAGTCGACACTGTCTAACTGACGGCACCCTGAGGAGACCCTCTCTGTGGGAGCGTACTGGTCGATGGGAGGCTATTGGAGGCAGAAGGCGGTCTCGTAAGTACCCAGGTCCTATGCCATGGAGCGCTTTAAAGGTGGCGACCAACACCTTGAATCGCACCCGGAAGACCACCGGGAGCCAGTGCAGCTCGCACAGGAACGGTATTACATGGGAGCATCAAGTCGCCCCCATAATCACCGTGTGGCCGCATTCTGGACCAGCTGGAGCCTCCGGGTGCTCTTCAAGGGGAGCCCCATGTAGAGAGCATTACAGTAGTCCAGACGGGAAGTGATGAGGGTGTGAGTGACCATGCGCAAGGCGTCCTGGTCCAGAAAGGGATGCAACTGGTGGATCAGGTGAACCTGATAAAAAGCCCCCCTGGCCACAGCCATCTTTCCCCTGGAGTGCGGTGGGAATGGAGATTTTGCAGTATCCTTCCCCTGCCATGCCCACCAAGCCACGCCCATCAAGCCAGGCCCACAGAACCGGTAGTAAAAATTTTTTGAATTCCACCACTGCCCCAAAGGCTAGACTTTCAGAATTCTCCCCTGCAAGCTGGCTTTACTTCGAATCGGTTTACCTGGCATGCATCGATTCTTCCTTCCAGATACCCTGCACATAGCATGTGTTGGGTAATCTGGGACCCATGTACCTCTGGGGAACGGCACTGCTCATGGGGAATGATGGGCACATCTGCCTCCTGCAGATATACAGAGAGTTTGTCAGCTCCTAAAGAGGAAGCCAAAGAAAGAAGCTCATTGACACACACAACACCTTGCTCCAGTTTTTGTCAGGATCTCTCACACATACTGGTAGCCTTTACTCAGTTTTGGTACTGGACCCACATATTTGTGTTCCACAAAGTTGTCCCCCTTGATCAGCCCCTTTTCTTCTTGCTTGGCTGCAATGCAGCTCAAAGGGCAAATCTTCTCTTTTTCTATTTGCAGCACTGTAGGAGTTGGGCTGTTTTGCCGTTCACCAGACATCTTGCCTCACTAGCTCCCGTGGCCTCAGAGCTCTCTGGTAGGTTTCATAAGCAATATTTTAGCAAGTTCAGTCCTAATTCTCTAGTCAGGTTTTTCCTTCACACTTTCTGTAAAAATGACCCAGCCTGACATTCCTTGCTTCTTTAAACAGGATGCACTGAAGTCCTGTCTCACCGTGCCTTGCAGCTTCTGGGCTCAAATGAACGATTGTTCTTTCTGAAACACCCACGTACACATATACAGAGTCTCTTCAGTGAAACCTCTACTCATGGATGAAGCTGCTAAGGAAAACACCTGGGTGCAAATTTGCAGTATGCCATCATCACAGTTTTCAATTTAAATCTATCTAGAAGAGAAGGAAGGAGGGCCAGACTATTTTTTTCTTCACACCCATAGGTCAGGTTTGCAAATTGCTCAGACAGCATGAAAACTGAAACAGGGAGACTGGGAAGAGATAGATGCTATTCTTTTTCCCTTCTACAGAGAACACGGACAAGGGGGGAATTTTTTTACTCCAGGAACTAGAGAGAAGGTGAGGCATTGACTGAAGGATGATTTTTGCTTTTTTTCTATTGGTTAATAAGAAAAGCATTAAGAGTTGTTAACCTAATTTTGTGTAGCTTCTTCTCTGGTAATATTGAACTGCAAACTAGGGCATACAAAACTTTTGCCAGACCAATTCCTGAATACAGCTCTGTCTGGAACCTGCACTGCATATCGGACATTGATACAATTGAATGAGTCCAGAAATATTTCGCAAGAAGAGTCCTCCACTCCTCTGCTCGCAACAAAATACCTTATGCCACCAGACTTGAAATTTTGGGCTTAGACAACTTAGAACTTTGCCGTCTTCAGTCTGACCTAAGCATAGTACATAAAATCATTTGCTACAATGTCCTACTAGCCAATGAATACTTCAGCTTCAACCAAAACAATACAAGAGCACACAATAGATACAAACTCATGGTAAACAGATCCAAAGTAGACTGAAGAAAATACGACTTCAGTAACAGAGTTGTCAACACCTGGAATGCACTACCTGACTCTGTGGTTTCTTCCCCAAATCCCCAAAACTTTAACCTTAGACTGTCTACTATAGACCTCACCCCATTCCTAAGAGGTCTGTAAGAGGCGTGCATAAGCACACCAGCATGCCTACCATCCCTGTCCTAATGTTTTCTTTTATTTGTATCCTTTTCATGTATTTATAATTATGTTTATACTTGTATCTGTCATAAAATACATGCTTGACGAAATAAAAAAGAGAACTGTTTGGCTCTTGGTATTCTCAGCCTGTTCTCGGAATTCTGAAGTCTCCAGGAATGAAAGCAATCAAAACAAAACACGTGAAAACACTCAGAGAAAACTGAAAAATGAAAACGCCACTGCATGGAGGTTCTCCTAGAGAGTGTTGGGTATCAGGATCCATCACTGGGGGGAAAAATGACCCCCTTTAAGTCAGCTCGGCCCTACCAACTTCATTTA